>NW_026725477.1:0-60449 GCF_029784015.1 Lycium ferocissimum
GCCGACGTTTTTTGGCCGACTTGACTTGTTATTTTTCACATGTATATGACCCGATATGTTTTGAACAAAAGTATATAATAAGCAAGCATGACATCCGCCCGAAAGGCACCCTCATGCAGTGCATTATCCTTTTATCTCGCTATATGATCTTTGGTTCCATATGTTGTTATTGCTCACATGTTACATGATTCTTGTATTATTTTCATGGCTTACATGTTCGGTACCCGTTCGTACCGACCCTCTTCTTCGGGGGCCGCGCCCATGCCACGCGGTAGACGGATTGACCGGCACGACTCCAGGAGCCTTTCCCGGCTATACATTGAGAGACGCTCCGGTTGTTCCGAGCTACCGTTTTGGGTACTACTCTTGTGTATAAGTTTGAACTCCGAAAGTCGTCACTTGTAATTACTTGTATTTGCTTAGAGGCTCGTACGATATGTACGGTCGTATGTTTCACAGCCTAGTGGTCTTTGTCACCGTGGGATATGTCGATACAGTTGGATATTACTACTCGTTTATATGTATGCTATTATTGGCGATGTTGTGGAAAAAAAAAAAAAACGCCAGTGTTCATACGGCCCACTTAGTAATAAGAACAGGACATATGACAGGGGGTGCCCGGTACAAGTATCGGGTACTCGTCGCGGCCCCTAGTTGGGTCGTGACAGCTTCGATATGCTCAAAAATGGTTCCATGATGTATGATGACCATGATTTCCATAGGCGGGCCCGGCTCGGGTCGACACCCCTCCGTGGGTCCCGCGACTCTCCTTTATGTACTTCTGACGACTCTTGAAAGGATATGATATGACTATTATTCCGATTTCAAGTACGATTAGTTTACCTATCTTTTGAGTTTGTAATAATGATCCGATAACATATGATGACCATGATTTTCGTAGGCGGGCCCGGATTGGGTTGACGCTCGTCCGTGGGTCCCGCGATCATCTTCTGTAAAATTCTGACGGCTTTTGAAAGAATTCAATATGACTACCTTTCCGACCCCCGAGTATGATTATATATTTGTCTGTTGAGTCCGACATAATGATTCCTATGCATATGATTTTGATACGTAACCTTGATTTCTGAAGTTCGGTTTGATATGTTCCCGAGCGATATTTGGAAGAAAATCTGATTTGACTACTGTTTTTGGCTCATAAATGAGGGTTCGTTTCGATTAACCTATTAAGTCTTTGAAAATGTTTTAAACTGTATTTGGTTACTTATGATTACGCTCGTGCATTCTCGTTATTACTTTTTCGCCGAGTCCGGGGCCGGTACTGTGATATACGCGCACTATGTGATGTTGACCGCCGGGTACCCGACCGCGGTATGTGTATATGTGATATTGCCGCCGGGGTTCTTGGTCGCGGTATGTGTATATATGATATCGTCGCCGGGTACCTGACCGCGGTATGTGTATATGTGACATTGGCCGCTGGGTACTTGACCGCGGTATGTGTATATGTGATTTTGACAGTCTGGATTATGATCAGTCGGTTAATGTCAACTCATATGATAAGATATGATGTTATGATGTGCTTCGGTATGTATATGTATGATCTGTATTTCAGGAGTAAGCGTGTTGGCATTCTGATTATTATAATTGTCTTCTGAGCCTCTTATGTATGACTTGCGTGTCGGATGACGGCATTTTGGTATTCGGTTATTATGTTTACTTTCTATACACGTTTCGACCATGACTCAGATTTGTTACTATATATTCTCGCTTTGCATACTCGGTCACATATTCGTACCGACCCCTTTCTTCGGGGGCTGCGTTTCATGCCGCAGTACGTACGCACAAGCCGGTGATCCGCCGCCTAGGACACCTTTGTTACGCCGTTGGAGAGCTCCCTTTATTCCGGGGCCTACATTTTGGTACCGACACCTTCGTCATTTGTATATATGTTCGTTCATGGGTACGGCGGGGCCCTGTCCCGTCATATGATTCTGTTGTTCTGTTTAGAGGTCTGTAGACATAGATGTGGGTTGTGTACAGTTTTGTTCGGACGCGTTGTGTGAGCTATGTTTGGGCGGCCCATCGCCGTGTGCGACCTTATCGGTCGCGTGTATGTATGCTTGATACGTTATGTATATTATGACAGCCTTGACGGCTTCCATACAGTATATATGTTTGTATGCGTCAGTTTGGAGCCACGTCTGATATTTATATATGTGTGAGTCGTTTATATGCCGAATCTGGTTAATGAGCGCGTATGGGTGCCCAGCTCGGGCACTAGTCACGGCCTACGGGATTGGGTCGTGACAGAAGTGGTATCAGAGCAGTTCGTCCTCGGAAATGTCTACGTACCGTGTCTCGCAGTCTTGTTTATCGGTGTGTTGTGCACCACATCTATAAACAGGAGGCTACGGGACATTTAGGATGTTATCTTTCTTTCTGATCTTAGATCGTGCGATAGAGTTGTGTTATCAGGATGACTCTTCTCTGACGGATTGTTATGTTTTCAGTGATGCCTCCGAGGAAGGCCACGGCCCGTCCGACTAATGGGCAAATCCACGGTTGTTGGGGGAGACCGATACGGGCCGGAGAGTCACCGGGGCCCGTGGCCGATATAGTTTATGAGATTGTGCCCCGACGACCCGGTTCGCTACGTCCCGCCGGCATCGTTAGAGGGGTTTGGAGCGGCCCGAGTCCCGCAGGGGGGCGCTCCACCGCCGGCTCCGCGGACCCGGACCCCGCCCCTCGGTTCCCCGGTCCCCGGGGAGCGAGGACCGGGCTATGCGAGATGCGGTCCGCTATCGACTAGATTGATGGCGGGCGGGTTCATAGATATGGAGTGAGGAGGAGACCGTGCGGGCGGTATGATAGTCGGTGGGCCGTGATTTGTTTGTGGCCCACCGAGTTTTTTCGGGTCAAAGCCGGTGAGGACCCTATGAGTTCATCCGTATGCAGCGGCGTACACTTTGCGATCGATTAGTGCTTCGAGCACGAGTCGGTTGAGATGGCATCCTATCGGTTACACGATGTAGCGGCTAATTGGTATGAGTCTTAGATGCTGTCTAGAGGCGAGGGTGCCCCTCCAGCCGTATGGGGCGAGTTCACAGAGGCCTTCCTGGCCCATTTTCTACCTCGCGAGATGAGGCGGGCCGGGGTAGATCCTGCTATTGAAGGAGAGGGCGAGAGCGTCCTTGGAGTATAGCCCGGGAGTTTGATTCACCGGTACGGATACGCGCCCACTTATGTAGTATATATGTTTATCCGACCGGATGCACCGATATATAATGGGGCTGGACCGTACTTGATTGTCCTCGTTTGGTGATAGCGGACATATGTGTGGGTATGGATATGCCGTATACGCACACGTACCCGTGGCATGGAGGGACCCATTCGAGTGGGGCATCGGCCGACACGGGGATATATATATGGGGAGCCGTGATATGGGGCCGAGATCCGCGGGATATTCGGGGGAGTCCCGAGGCAAGAAGCCTCAGCAGCAGCATAGCAGACACCCTTCCCGGAAAGTCGCAAGTACACCCCCACGGTTCATGCTGAGCCCTATATACGCGGGGTATTCGGGGGGTGTCGAGCTTTTTCCGTAAGCTTCGGGCTCACTCGAGATGGGACCGAATATGGACCCACAGCCGGGTGTAGGAACAACCTCGTGTCCGGCTCGGGACGCCACCTCGGGGGGGGGGGGGGGGGGGGCCAAATTCTTTGGCCAGGTGCTTGCTTTACCCGTGGCCGCGGGGGCCACTTTATGAGAGATTGTCGGGGCGGTGCGGGGGGGGAGCGACCGGCCCTAGGTCGGTTGCCGGTTCGCATCACCTTCATGACAACATGCGCCCCATGGGGCGGAGCCCGTACTCGACGCCGGCCGGCCGCGCAGGCCGTGGCGTGAGCCTCCGATACGGCGGTCCATCGAACCGCCTATATGCGTTGACCCGTAGACAGATCGGGGAGGCGCCATACGCGGGCATGTAATTTAGACTCTTTAATTGGTTATGCTAATGTGATGTATGCACCTCTACGATAATTGTAAAAGAAACTCCCCCGAGTGTTTATAAGATCCCGTAAGGCCAATTTAACATTCGAGGACGAATGTTCTAAAGGGGGGGAGGATGTTATATCCTGTATTTCGTACATTGGGACAATCCGGGTTAATTATGATAAGTTAGGGACAAAGCCATTCCGGGATGCGAAGTCGGGATTTTTGACCTTCGATTTTGTTTTGAGACATGATGTGTTCATGAATTTGTTGGTATGAAACAACTAGAAAAATTTGGGACCAAAAGTGGTATAATTGGAAGTTTGAAATCATGCAATAATTCTTGAAAATGATCTTGTCCTTAACTTTCCACGACTTTCTCGAATTATCCGAATGTATGAAATACGGGATATAACACTGTGTTTGGGCGGCCCATCCGCCGTGGCAGCCTTATCGGCTGCGTGTATGTATGCTTGATACATTATGTATATTATGACAGCCTTGACGGCTTCCGTGCAGTATATATGTTTGTATGCGTCAGTTTGGAGCCACGTCTGATATTTATATATGTGTGAGTCGTTTATATGCTGAATCTGGTTAATGAACGCGTATGGGTGCCCAGCTCGGGCACTAGTCACGGCCTACGGGGTTGGGTCGTGACATGAGGTGTCTACACCCATTGGGGAACCGGTGATAGCTAGTCGAGTATATAGAAGTTGTGTAGTTGTGATTTGTGACCATCGTACTATGGTTGATTTGCATGAGTTAAAAATGGTGGATTTTGATGTTATCATGGGCATGGATTGGCTGGCTTCTTGCTATGCCAATGTTGATTGTAGAATGAAAATGGTTCCTTCCAATTTTCGGGAGAAACCAGTTTTAGAATGGAAAGGAAATACAGCGTCACCAAAAGGTAGGTTTATTTCCTATCTTAAGGCAAGAAAAATGATCACAAAAGGTTGTATTTACCATCTAGTTCGGGTTCAAGATGTAGAGGCTGAACTGCAAGCTCTTCAGTCTATCCCCATAGTGAATGAGTTTCCGAATGTGTTCCCGGAAGAGCTTTCAGGCCTCCCTCCAAAGCGGGGGATTGATTTTGCTATAGATGTGCTGCCGAATACTAGGCCCATATATATTCCTCCTTATAGAATAGCTCCCACAGAGTTGAAAGAGTTGAAGGAGCAATTGAAGGACTTGCTTGAGAAAGGCTTTATTAGGCCTAGTTCATCCCTGTGAGGAGTACCCCTGTTGTTTGTACGAAAGAAAGATGGCTCCTTGCGAATGTGTATTAACTATCGGCAACTGAATAAAGTGACGATCAAGAACAAATATCCTCTTCCAAGGATTGACGACTTATTTGATCAATTACAAGGTGCCAAATGGTTTTCAAAGATAGATTTGAGATCCGGGTATCATCAAGTGAGAGTTAGGGAGAAAGATATCCCTAAGATAGCCTTCAGAACAAGATATGGACACTTTGAGTTCCGAGTGATGACATTTGGGCTAACTAATGCACCGGCAGTATTTATGGATTTGAATAACAACGTGTTCAGGCCCTTCCTAGATTTATTTGTGATTGTATTCATCGACGATATCTTGGCATATTCTAGATCCGAGGCAGAACACGCGGATCATTTGCGTACCGTTCTTAGAGTTCTTCAAACTCGAGAGTTATTTGCAAAATTTTCTAAGTGTGAGTTTTGGTTGAACTCAGTGACCTTTCTGGGGCATATCATTTCAGTCGATGGTGTTCGGGTAGATACCCAGAAGATTGAGGCCGTGAAGACTTGGCCAAGGCCCACAACACCTATGGAGGTTCGTAGTTTTCTGGGCTTAGCAGGTTATTACAGGAGGTTCGTAGAAGGCTTTTCTTCTATTTCTGCACCACTCACGAATTTAACCCAGAAATCAGCCAAATTTTAATGGACAGATGCTTGTGAGCATGGTTCCCAAGAGCTAAAGGATAGATTAACTTCTGCCCCAGTCCTGACACTTCCAGAAGGATCGGAAGATTATGTTGTGTATTTTGATGCTTCAGGCATTGGGCTAGGCTGTGTGTTGATGCAACATGGTAAGGTGATTGCGTATGCTTCAAGACAATTATAGAAACATGAAAAGAATTATCCAACCCATGATCTTGAATTGGTTAGCGATGATTCATGCATTAAAGATGTGGAGACATTATTTGTATGGTGTCCGTGTGGATATTTATACGGATCATAAGAGCCTTCGGTATATCTTCAACGGTGGTTGGAATTATTGAAAGACTATGATGTTGGCATCGTATCATCCGGAAAAGCAAATGTTGTGGCTGATGCTCTTAGCCGTAGATCCATGGAAAGTTTATGCGATGTGCAGCTAAAGAAGCGAGAAATGGCTCGTGAGCTCCAGTAGTTAGCTATCCTAGGAGTTCGAGTAGTGGACTCAGGTAGTATGGGAGCTGTCATTCGAAATTCAGCGATTTCGTCGTTAGTGGTGAAAGTGAAGGAACGCCAATCATCATTTGAGATTTATGGAGATGGAGTTCTCCAATGCTGAGGCAGGTTGTGTGTCCCCAATGTTGCAGGTCTACGCCACCAGATATTGAGAGAAGCCCATTGTTCCCGTTATTCTGTCCACCGTGAGCAACAAAAATGTATCATGATCTTAAATCTATATATTGGTGGAATGGGATGAAGAAAGATATAGCAGAATTTGTAGCTCAATGTTCCAACTGTCAGCAAGTTAAAACCGAGCACCAAAAGTCGGGCGGATTGTTGCAAGCCATAGAAATTCCAACTTGGAAATGGGAAGTAATTAACATAGACTTCATTACAGGCTTACCCCGTTCCCGACGTAAGCATGATTCCATATGGGTGATTATAGATAGACTTACGAAGTCAGCTCATTTCTTACCGGTCAGAACTACATATGTAGCAGAAGATTATGCAAAGCTTTATGTTAAAGAGATAGTGCGGCTTCACGATGTTCCGGTATCTATTATCTCCGATAGAGGGACTCAATTTATAGCAAATTTTTGGAAATCTTTCCAAGAAGGTTTGGGGACTCATGTGAGCTTTAGCACGGCATTTCACCCACAGACGGATGGACAAACCCAACGTACCATTCAGACCCTTGAGGATATGCTACGGGCATGTGTATTGGATTTTGGAGGTAGCTGGGAGGATCATTCACTGCTTATTAAGTTTGCTTATAATAATAGTTATCATTCTAGCATCCAAATGGCGCCATATGAGGCTTTATATAGGCGAAAGCGTAGATCCCCAATTGGGTGGTTCGAGGTAGGAGAGACTAAATTGATAGGGCCGGACTTGGTCCGAAGCTATAGAGAAAGTTAAGCTCATACGGGATCAATTATTAACTCATAATCGTCAAAAGTCACACGGCGGACAATCGTCGAAGTGGACTTAGAGTTCCAAGTGAGAGATTGGGTACTCTTAAAGGTGTCGCCGATGAAGGGCGTAATGAGATTTGGCGTAAAGGGAAGCTTAGTCCCCGGTACATTTAATGAGATTGGCGCAAAGTAGGTAAAGTGGCTTACGAATTAGATCTACCTCCTGAGTTGGAGTCAGTTCATCGCCTTTTCCATGTATTAATGCTTCGTAAGTGCATTGGAGATCCTTGTAGAATAGTACCATGTTATAGCCCGTATTTTGTACGTTTGGATATTTTAGTCCTCGGACCATTTTCAAAATTATTTTAGTGCATAAGTTGGTTAGTTCGAGACCATGGGCCGTGGAAATAATTCAAAATTATTTTAAAGTCTCTTGAATGTTCCAAAAAGGTCAATTGTTGAGAAAAAAAAAAGAAAAAGAAGAAGGTTACTTGATTTGGAAAGTTGGAATAATTTTTGCTTGTAAGAAATAAGGCCATATTTTGATTTTTCTTAGCATGTGTGAGCCGGTTATGGAAGCTTGAATGCGAAAACACCGGAGAAGGCCAAGGGCAAAATTGGAATCTCGGAAATTTGTTTCGGGAATTTGCAAAATAAGGATTCTAGCTTATTGGGCCCAATTCATGAAAAGAGAAAATTTGGGCCCAAAATTCATGGAGTGGCCGGCCATAAGGTGGCCTTGGCCCAAACCCATGATAATTAATCATGTGGTTAATTACTTAAGGAAGGTGAGATCAAGAAACTTCAAGAAAAATCAAAACAAATCAAGAGAGAAAAAAAAAGGGCCATTCGGCCGAGAGAGAGGAGAAGAGAAAAAGGAAAGAAAAAAATTTCTAGCTTTGCAATCTTCATCCAAAAATCTCATCTTCTTGAATTCTTGACGAGTGCAAGACGCTCTTCAACGTGATATAATTGGTTAAGCGAAAGAACTACGTTTGCGGCGGGTTGAAATTTGGAGAAAAAGGTAAGGATTTCTTGTTTCTTTTGTGTCATAAACGATTTATGGATGTTAGAGTGCATGAAGTTGGATGGAAATCATGAAAATTATGGTGTGTGCATGCATGGCCGTGTGGTGTGTGTGTGTGTGTTGAGGCCGTGAGCCATATTGGAGGGAAGGAGGGGTGAAGTTGATTTTATTTAGTTTGTTAGTTGTGTTGTATAACATTTGTGACGTAAATAAGCCATAAGTGATTCGAATTGGCATTGAAATTTGCATGTATGTCATTATGGAAAATTTAGTGTGTTCATAAAGTTTTATGTAAATGTGGAAGAAAGATGTGAATCATGATTATGGTTGATGAAATTGGGACATGGAAATATATTAAGGGTATGTATGTTGGAAATTAGAAATTTTGGATGGATTATGATTTGATGGAAAGTTTGTATATATTGTATATTTTGTGAATATTTTGTAATAACGATATAAATGTCTCCGAATTATATTTGAATGGTTTTGGATTAGTAAATGAATATGAAAGCGTTGACATGAAGTTGGAAGTGTGAAGTTGGAATGAGAATGAATGCATTATGTAGAAAGGAAGACTAGTTGTGTGTTCTATTGTGATTGTTGATATTATTGATGTTGTTGTTGGGTTGTTGTTGGTTGTTTTGAGCCGAGTTGAATCTCGGGGGTGTCGTATTTATAGGGGAAGTGCTGCCGAAATTTCGGTAGCCAAATAGAAACCAAGATTGAAATACTAACTCTCATGAATAGTAACTGGTAAAAGTGACCATTTGCAGGTTCTGGACGAAACGGAACTTGAGTTTAAGCAAGCTTAAGACATCCGTAAGGTATGTAAAGCCTTCTATTTCCTCTTCATGGCATGATCTAGGTGTACTAGGCTTGAATTTGGGCCTCGGGGGTTATTCTGTTCATCGAAATTCGATTCTGAAATTGAGCACTATTCATTCAGTGCGATTGAACTAGAATTCTTACAACTTGTTGGAAAAATGTTCAAACGGCCGTAACTTGCAGGAATGTAATTGAATTGCCTTGGAACTTTTACAAAAGACTTTTCTTCAAAACCACTCCGAAGGGAGTGCGATAT
Organism: Lycium ferocissimum; assembly: GCF_029784015.1. Lineage (NCBI taxonomy): Eukaryota > Viridiplantae > Streptophyta > Magnoliopsida > Solanales > Solanaceae > Lycium > Lycium ferocissimum. Next base: position 9,392 of record NW_026725477.1, read on the forward strand.
TTTATTATTCATATCTTCTAAAACCGCCCGAAGGGAGCGCGTACAAAACCACTCCGATGGGGGTGAGATTTTATTATTTAAACTTTTCAAAACCACCCCGATGGGGGTGAGATTTTATTACTTAAACTTTTTTAAAACCACTCCGAAGGGGGTGCGGTATCTTATTTTTATCATTATGCCCGAAGGGGCTAGGTTTAGTAGTACGTCACGAGTGGCATGTCCGATGGGGCCAGGATAGCCGTATGTCACGAGTGGCGTGCCCGAAGGGGCTTAGGAATGTCGGGGCCAGCATGTCCGATGGGGCCAGGATAGACGTATGTTGGACCGGCATGCCCGAAGGGGCCATCATTTTACGTCGGAACCAGCATGTCCGATGGGGCCAGGATAGACGTATGCTGGACCGACACACCCGAAGGGGGATTGTTATTATTATTATTATTACTATTATTATTATTATTATTATCATTATTATTATTATTATTATTATCATTATGCCGGAAGCGGCAATGCCCGAAGGGGGGGGCCATCATTATTATTGTGCCGGAAGCGGCCGTCCGAAGGGACTGTTTTATTTAAATATTTAATTCATGTCAGGTAACCTAAACTTGCTTACTGTTGTACTTTCCTACTCCTTGCTTCAGTGATGCTTTACATATTCAGTACATATTCCGTACTGACCCCCTTTCCTCGGGGGCTGCGTTTCATGCCCGCAGGTTCAGGGACGCGACCCGGTGACTCAGCCGCTTAGGGAAGGCCGGTATTGAGAGTCAGACAGCTCCACTTGCTCCGGAGGCTGTTCCTGTTTTGGTATAATTTTGTGTATATATTTGCAGGTCATACTCTTTAGAAGTCTGCGAACAGTGTGGGAGTCGGTTCCGTTTGTGGCCTTGTCGGCCGTTATTTTGTGTACAGAAATGGCGGAGGCCCCTTTTGGCTCGCCTTATTCTACGTCGTGTACATATATATATTATGCTTGAGATGTTTTTATGTTGCATGTTAACTTTAGTATTTCAGTTTACTATTTCAAAAAAAAAATTTTTGAGTCGACGTTTAAGGGTTCGCTCGACTCTGATGGGAGTCGGGTGCCCGTCACGCCCTGATGAAGTTTGGGGTGTGACAAAGTGGTATCAGAGCAGGTCAGTCCTCGGCATGTTCGCAGACTGTGTCTAGTAGAGTCTTGTTTATCGGTGTGTTGTGCACCACATCTATAAACAGGAAGCTACGAGACATTAATAGGGTGTCATTCTTTCTTTCATGGTGTAGATCGTGCGTATAGAGCGGTGTCGTACATAAAGTCCCTAACTTAATGATTTTGTGTGCTTTCAGTAATGCCGCCTAAGAAGGGTAAAGCGACGGCAGCCCAGAAGGGCAAAGCAGTTGGGGATGAGGTAGCTAGCCAAGCCCCCAGGTCTACTAGAGCTCGGACTTATGCTGGAATACGTATCCAGCCCCGGAGTCCTCCCACCTCCCCGTCGCCGGACGAGCTAAGAGGGGCACCTGATCCAGCCCCAGCTCCAGCTCCAGCACCAGCATCAGAATCTCCGGTTTCTCAATCAGATGCCCAGCGTCAGGAGATTAGAGAGATGAAAGACGCTATCCGTTTGTTGACTCAGATGCTTGCTACTCAGGCTGGACAACAGAGTAGGAGTTACGAGTATCCCGATAGGGCTGCTAGTGGCAGGGCACGGGATTTTCTTACAATGAGTCCCCCAGAGTTTAAGGGCACGGACCCTAATGCTGATCCTCAGGAGTTTATAGACAGTATGCAGCGTACTTTGAATATAATGAAGGCGTCAGCTACGGAGTCTGTTGAGCTAGCCGCCTACAGGTTACAGGGCATAGCCATTAACTGGTATCAGTCATGGAGATTGTCGAGAGGCAGTGACGCCCCTCCGCCGACGTGGCAGGAATTCTCAGATGCCTTCTTACGTCACTATATGCCACCCGAGTTGAGACGAGCAAAGGTTGACAGATTCCTTAATTTGCGACAGGGTGGTATGACGGTTAGGGAGTATAGCGTGGAGTTCGACTCCTTAGCTAGATATGCCCCTACTATCGTGCAGGAAATGGAGGATAGAGTTCACCGGTATGTAGTGGGATTGGATCCAGAGTTGCAGGAGATGTGTATGCCAGTGGCAATGCAGCCGGGTATAGATATAGCCCGTATTCAAGCTTATGCTCAGGGGGCAGAGGATCGCAAGCGCCAGCGAGAGGCTACTTCAGAGCCGAGTGGCAGCCAGCCCAAGAGGGCCAGGACAGAAGGTCGGGGAAAGGGTTCCACCAGCGAGAGCAGACCCCAGTATAGTGCACCTTCGCAGTTCCGTGGACCTCAGCGGGGTAGAGAGACATTCCCCCGGCAGGGACAGAGTTTTTCCCATGCGTCAGGGTCTCAGCAGCAGGCGTGGTCGGGGCAAGAGGCGATGCCCCCTCCTCAATGTGCGAATTGTGGGAGGCGCCACGTGGGACAGTGCCGACGGGGTGTGTGTTATACTTGTGGTGATCCGACACACTATGCTAGAGAGTGCCCACGAGGAGTGGGCCATGCTGTCCCTGGAAACTCAGCGGCAGCGTCGTCACCTTCGGTAAGAGCCCCCGAGGCAGGACCTCAGACTTCTTCTGGTCGAGGTAGGGGCAGAGGTAGAGCACCTAGTCCCAGCGCAGGACCCCCACATCGTATCTATGCACTAGGCGGGAGACCAGGTCCCGAGGCACCGCAGGATGCACCACCAGGTAATTTAAATTCCGCAGTTGATTGTTTTAATCGATGGATGATTTATATGTACTGTCTACCTAAAGAACCTTCCCCAAAATACTTGTGAGACCTATAAGGCTAATTCAACATTCGAGGACGAATGTTCTAAAGGGGGGGAGGATGTTACATCCGGCATTTTTGCACATTTGGAAAGTTGGAATAATTTTTGCTTGTAAGAAATAAGGCCATATTTTGATTTTTCTTAGCATGTGTGAGCCGGTTATGGAAGCTTGAATGCGAAAACACCGGAGAAGGCCAAGGGCAAAATTGGAATCTCGGAAATTTGTTTCGGGAATTTGCAAAATAAGGATTCTAGCTTATTGGGCCCAATTCATGAAAAGAGAAAATTTGGGCCCAAAATTCATGAAGTGGCCGGCCATAAGGTGGCCTTGGCCCAAACCCATGATAATTAATCATGTGGTTAATTACTTAAGGAAGGTGAGATCAAGAAACTTCAAGAAAAATCAAAACAAATCAAGAGAGAAAAAAAAAAGGGCCATTCGGCCGAGAGAGAGGAGAAGAGAAAAAGGAAAGAAAAAAATTTCTAGCTTTGCAATCTTCATCCAAAAATCTCATCTTCTTGAATTCTTGACGAGTGCAAGACGCTCTTCAACGTGATATAATTGGTTAAGCGAAAGAACTACGTTTGCGGCGGGTTGAAATTTGGAGAAAAAGGTAAGGATTTCTTGTTTCTTTTGTGTCATAAACGATTTATGGATGTTAGAGTGCATGAAGTTGGATGGAAATCATGAAAATTATGGTGTGTGCATGCATGGCCGTGTGGTGTGTGTGTGTGTGTTGAGGCCGTGAGCCATATTGGAGGGAAGGAGGGGTGAAGTTGATTTTATTTAGTTTGTTAGTTGTGTTGTATAACATTTGTGACGTAAATAAGCCATAAGTGATTCGAATTGGCATTGAAATTTGCATGTATGTCATTATGGAAAATTTAGTGTGTTCATAAAGTTTTATGTAAATGTGGAAGAAAGATGTGAATCATGATTATGGTTGATGAAATTGGGACATGGAAATATATTAAGGGTATGTATGTTGGAAATTAGAAATTTTGGATGGATTATGATTTGATGGAAAGTTTGTATATATTGTATATTTTGTGAATATTTTGTAATAACGATATAAAATGTCTCCGAATTATATTTGAATGGTTTTGGATTAGTAAATGAATATGAAAGCGTTGACATGAAGTTGGAAGTGTGAAGTTGGAATGAGAATGAATGCATTATGTAGAAAGGAAGACTAGTTGTGTGTTCTATTGTGATTGTTGATATTATTGATGTTGTTGTTGGGTTGTTGTTGGTTGTTTTGAGCCGAGTTGAATCTCGGGGGTGTCGTATTTATAGGGGAAGTCTTTGCCGAAATTTCGGTAGCCAAATAGAAACCAAGATTGAAATACTAACTCTCATGAATAGTAACTGGTAAAAGTGACCATTTGCAGGTTCTGGACGAAACGGAACTTGAGTTTAAGCAAGCTTAAGACATCCGTAAGGTATGTAAAGCCTTCTATTTCCTCTTCATGGCATGATCTAGGTGTACTAGGCTTGAATTTGGGCCTCGGGGGTTATTCATTTCATCGAAATTCGATTCGAAATTGAGCACTATTCATTCGGTGCGATTGAACTAGAATTCTTACAACTTGTTGGAAAAATGTTCAAACGGCCGTAACTTGCGGGAATGTAATTGAATTGCCTTGGAACTTTTACAAAAGATTTTTCTTCAAAACCACTCCGAAGGGAGTGATAGATATTTTATTATTCATATCTTCTAAAACCGCCCGAAGGGAGCGCGTACAAAACCACTCCGATGGGGGTGAGATTTTATTATTTAAACTTTTCAAAACCACCCCGATGGGGGTGAGATTTTATTACTTAAACTTTTTAAAACCACTCCGAAGGGGGTGCGGTATCTTATTTTTATCATTATGCCCGAAGGGGCTAGGTTTAGTAGTACGTCACGAGTGGCATGTCCGATGGGGCCAGGATAGCCGTATGTCACGAGTGGCGTGCCCGAAGGGGCTTAGGAATGTCGGGGCCAGCATGTCCGATGGGGCCAGGATAGACGTATGTTGGACCGGCATGCCCGAAGGGGCCATCATTTTACGTCGGAACCAGCATGTCCGATGGGGCCAGGATAGACGTATGCGGGACCGACACACCCGAAGGGGATTGTTATTATTATTATTATTACTATTATTATTATTATTATTATCATTATTATTATTATTATTATTATCATTATGCCGGAAGCGGCAATGCCCGAAGGGGGGGCCATCATTATTATTGTGCCGGAAGCGGCCGTCCGAAGGGACTGTTTTATTTAAATATTTAATTCATGTCAGGTAACCTAAACTTGCTTACTGTTGTACTTTCCTACTCCTTGCTTCAGTGATGCTTTACATATTCGGTACATATTCCGTCACCGACCCCCTTTCCTCGGGGGGTCGCGTTTCATGCCCGCAGGTTCAGGGACGCGACCCGGTGACTCAGCTGCTTAGGGAAGGCCGGTATTGAGAGTCAGACAGCTCCACTTGCTCCGGAGGCTGTTCCTGTTTTGGTATAATTTTGTGTATATATTGGCAGGTCATACTCTTTAGAAGTCTGCGAACAGTGTGGGAGTCAGGGTTACTGTTTGGCCTTGTCGGCCGTTATTTTGTGTACAGAAATGGCGGAGGCCCCTTTTGGCTCGCCTTATTCTACGTCGTGTACATATATATATTATGCTTGAGATGTTTTTATGTTGCATGTTAACTTTAGTATTTCAGTTTACTATTTCAAAAAAAAAAATTTTTGAGTCGACGTTTAAGGGTTCGCTCGACTCTGATGGGAGTCGGGTGAAGAAGTTGAAGAAAAAGTATGTATCCAATCTTACTTCATGTGTTATGCATGGTTGTGAGTGTTGTAGGGTGACAATCATGGAAATATGAATGTTGTATAGTAGTGGCCGTGTGTGTATGTGTGTATGTGTGATTGAGTTGTGTGTGTGTATGTTAATTTGCATGGAAGATTGACTTGATTTCATGTTGTGTGTTGGTTGTGGTTGCAATGTATAGAAATGGATGGAAAATTCATGAAAAATATGCATGTGTGTGTGTTGGCCAGAATAGTGTAGTTAGTGGAAAGGTGTGATAAATTGATTTTATTTAGAATGGTAATTGTTGTTATGGTGGATTCTACAATGTAAAATAAGAGTTAAATGGCTTGGAGGATTGAAAGTTGGGTTGAGGAGATTGAATTTGAAAGAGGAAAATATGTCGTTGTTGTTGTTGGAATGTAGGTAAATGAGTAAAAAATGCATGAAGACATGTAAGGAGAGATTATGGTTGAAATGGGTGTTTTGGTAAGTTAGTGTCACTTAATGTAATTCGATATTCTAGTTGTTGTCGTTATGGATTATGTGACATTGAATGAAGAATGTGGTTGAAGTTAATGAATATAGATGATAATGAAATGTGTGGTTGTTGTTAAATTTGAAGGTTTCGGGTGAAGTAGTATGTTGATTGATTCGACGGAATATTATGCGAATTGAATTGAATTGAAATTGTTGCTAGAATAATTGTGGTATTGTTGATGGTTTGGCCGAGTTGAATTCTCGGATTGTTGTTAATGGATAAATTGGGCGGAGCCATATTCTCGGGGGTGGTATATTTACGGGGGGAGATCTTGCCCGAAATTTCGGCAGATCATAAGTAAATGTATTTGAAAGGTTAAGACAAGTACGCGGTAATGAATCTAATGATTGTGTCAATCGTCTTGAATGTAGACTAGCGGCAACGAATTTGGATGGGTAGGCGTAGCTAGTAAGGCGCGCGCGGTGTATGTTAAGGCTCGTCCCTTTTCTTTCTATGGCATGATTCGTATGTAAGATTTTATAAATGCTTCCATAACGCTCTCATTCCCAAAAGTTAGAAGTAATGGTTCCAAGGTATTTTCCTTCTTAAAAGCTTATAAATGTTTTCCAAAATATTCATTTTTCTTCAAAAATCCAAGTTTTACGATTTTGAAAGTTTTATGACTAAAACAACGACTATGACTTTATGACGACAATGATGATGCTAGACATGGGAAAACGTATATGACGAATATGTCAAGGATCTGTTCTTACCATGAATATGACGATATGAAAATGTTAAGCTATTTTCGAATAATGACTATTTTTAAAGGCTCTAAAGTGCACGATCTGATATGACATGTTCTATGTTCTCTTAATGTTGCCCTTCGTTGATAATCTCACCTTAAATAATCGTTCCTCAAGGTGAGACATGACGATCGGGTTATTCCATAGTATAATCGGAGGTTACCGACCTTACGTCACTCCGATAGAGTTATAGCTTTTCTTCGGGCTCTCCTGCATGCTATGACATGATATATGTATAAGTATACGTATATGTATATGTATATGGGGAAGATGGGAAAAGGCGGGCGCTATAGGCGCACGGCCACTGATCGGTTGGAGAATGATATGATATCGTCCCGGACGCGGGATACCCGGACGCGGGACAAGTGGTTAAATGGATCGGAGCCGACGCCTCGGCAGTATGGTATGTTCTATTTTCTTTATATATGAAAATGAGATGTTTTCAAAGAAAGAATACGTACATGTATATACAAATGGATCGGGCTGCACGTTCCGCAGCAATGTATATGGATCGGGCTGCACGTTCCGCAGCATAATATATGGATCGGGCTGCACGTCCCGCAGCGTTAAGCATGCATGATTCCGCCTTAAGAGGCACTCATACTTACAGGTTACAGCTTCACACGATATGCTTTATATGTACAGCTTACAGCTTTACACATGATATGTCTCTTATGTACAGGATACTCTCTTTCACGTGACATGCTCTACATCTCTTATTATGTTACTGTTCATGCCTTACATACTCAGTACAATGCTCGTACTGACCCCTCTTCTTCGGGGGCTGCGTTTCATGCCGCGCAGGTACACCCAGACGGATAGAAGATGTTCCAGCAAAGTTGGCAAACTCCCTTTGTTCTGGAGTGTCGCCGAGTCGATATACTATGCCATGATGTTTCATTCGAGGTTAGAGACTTTGCGGAGGAGTCGTGGGTTTTGGGAGCCGCTTTTGTATCATGATATGAGTTGTGTACGGCTATATATTTTATTGATTTAAAAGCAACCAAAGAGTCTTATTATGTATGAGTAATCTTATTAAGTATGTTTGCTTTAAAGGTTCAAAAAAAAAAAAAAAAAACTCAGTACGTAGTAAGAGTCAGCGGGTTCGCTCGGCTCCGGTTACGGGGTCGGGTGCCCATCACACCCTGATCAAGATTAGGGTGTGACAAAGTGGTATCAGAGCGGAGTCGGTCCAAGGGTTGTACGCAAAGTCGTGTCGGTAGAGTCTGTTTATGGGTGTGAAGCCGGCCACATTCATAAACAGGAGGCTGCGGGGCATCTAGGAATTGTTGACCTTCTTTTTGTCCTATGATCGTGCGATAGAGCCACGTCATAAGAAATAGGATTTTCCTATATAAGCCAGACGTACGATGGACGAAAGCAAGTGACGCTATGGAAGGCCATGAAGGTAAGTCCTAACGTAATTATTCTGTCACCTGAAATTGGAAGTACTGGATGACTGGGATGTGTCATAAGGCCGTATATTCTGCGAGGTGTTATCGACATTTGCGACGTACAGATTTGAAATAGTAGGAATGATAAAGAAGGTTCTGCCAGAATAGGTACGTCTAAGAGGAAAAAGCGCGGAAAGGAAATACGGTACATAGGCAATAAGTGAGATGCGTCGTTTCAAGAAAGATTATGGATTTGGCATGACGATGAAGGTGCGACCACTACCCTCGGGAAACTGGAGGCCCAGGACAAGAAGTAGTCATACACGCAGGCGGAAGGTGAACATTCGGAACTAAAAAGGGCAAAATAGTAATTACAAAAGAAAGGACGTGTTACGAAAATGTTTCGAATACGTAAGGCTTTAAATTACTCCAGATCAGGTAATAAAGGTCATGCGACGGAGCGGATGCGATTATATCAGCATTAAGGCACCGGATTCCACCAAAGTTTCGAGGTTAAGCGTGCTCAGGTGGGAGCAATTCTATGATGGGTGACCCCCGTGGGAAGTTTACAAGAAATTCAGCATATTCAGACATATGGGACAACTGAGAAGTTGGGGTAGCCTAAGAAGAACCAGAGTATATGGGATGGCTGGAAACCTTAAGAAGACGCGTAAGACGAGGTGGATTGGCTCGGTAAGAAGACGGGAAGTCCAACACAGCCCTAGAATTAGGATAGACTTGAACAGTGGTTGGAAATAGTCTGCGGGTTAGTTGCTGGTAAAAATATATGCACATATGGACGCGTAGGGTACTCCGCGTATGATTGTATCAAAAAATATGTGAGTCCCAACAACCGAAGCTACGGTATAAAAGGCATTGACTAAGTAAGGATATCCAGATTTGACTAAGAACTTAAAGTAGGCGTGAGGAAAAGGGATAGCGTGCGATAAAAGGAAACTGGAGAGGAGAGTATGAGGTTTGAGGACCGATTTCGATAAGTGAAGTTAAAGGAATGGTGACTGCAACGAGGGAATGTAAGGTAAGAGAAGGAATATAAAGGAATAGATATGTGACAACATGAACATAGTTAAAGGTTCGATGAACAAGGATAGGAAGAGTAAAAATAGTAAGGATTTTGTGTTAAGAACAAAGGTAGCAGAACGTTTGAGAGATATGGACACACGGCTACAGTACAAATGCGCAGTTAAAGAAGAACCACGAACAAGTAAATTAAGGGAGTGAAAGGACGAATGGTGAATGAAAATGTGGACAAAAGGATGAGATAGGTGGAAAGTAAAAGAAAAACTTAGGATAAAAAGTTTCCGAGCTGTCAGGCACGGAGTTAGATGGAAGATGAGAGGCAAGGTATAAACGGAGACTTTATAAAGGACTGTTGTCATATAACAAACCCCTTAAAGGGGGGGAGACCATACTAGGCTTACAAGGAGGAGCGATGAACGACATGAGCGCCAATACAAGGAGAGTGGTAGTAAGAATCTAAAGATATGGCTTTTGTTAAGACATTATCACGAATCGATGAGAAAAAGGGATGATCTGAGGAAGAAAGGGATAATACGCTGGCCCAGAAAATTAGAAAACCCATGATGTGGAATAAGGACTCCTGTGAAGACCACGAAATTCGATTATAAGGGAAATAAGGTAAAGGATAAGAAATGGGCTTGAAGGAAAGAACAACGATAAAAGAATCCTCCCGAAAAATTAAGAGGCCCTATAAGACCAGTTGAACATTCGAGGACGAATGTTCTAAAGGGGGGAGGATGTTATAGCCCGTATTTTGTACGTTTGGATATTTTAAAGTCGTCGGGGAAAGTTAAGGGCGAGACCATTTTCAAAATTATTTTAGTGCATAAGTTGGTTATGAATATTATTTATGAATATTATTGGACGGAAATATTGAGAAAGGCTAGGGGCAAGAAGAGAAATTCGCAAAATGGGCCGTGGAAATAATGCGGAAGGTCAGGGACAAAATGGTAATATTGAGAGAAGTCGAGGGGTAAAACGGAAATTTCACATGAGTCTCTTGAATGTTCCAAAAAGGTCATATTGACCATGTGAGGAAAAAAAAAGAAAAAGAAGAAGATGACAAATAAGTCATCCTTGCCTTAAGGAAATTTCAAGAAAAGAAAGGGAAATTCTAGAAAAATGGAGAGAGGGAATGTGCCCCTCACATGTTGTGGAAAGCTATATATATATATATATAAATAAATGAGGGAGTTCATCTTTTAATTCAAGGAAAATTGGAGAGAAGACTTGAAAAAAAAAAAAAAAAAAAAAAGGAGAGGAGAAAGAGAGTCACGGCCAAAGGGGCAAAAATTTAGCCCCTTGACAAAGTGATCAAAAATATATTTTTCCTAGTATTCCTACCAAGTTGGAAGTCCTCTTTAACGTGGTGTACTTGTTAAGCCAAGAAGACCACTCTCTCTAGCAAGCTACAAATTCTAGCTAAGTGAAGAAGTTGAAGAAAAAAGGTATGTATCCAATCTTACTTCATGTGTTATGCATGGTTGTGAGTGTTGTAGGGTGACAATCATGGAAATATGAATGTTGTATAGTAGTGGCCGTGTGTATGGTGTATGTGTGATTGAGCCGTGTGTGTGTATGTTAATTTGCATGGAAGATTGACTTGATTTCATGTTGTGTGTTGGTTGTGGTTGCAATGTATAGAAATGGATGGAAAATTCATGAAAAATATGCATGTGTGTGTGTTGGCCGAATAGTGTAGTTAGTGGAAAGGTGTGATAAATTGATTTTATTTAGAATGGTAATTGTTGTTATGGTGGATTCTACAATGTAAAATAAGAGTTAAATGGCTTGGAGGATTGAAAGTTGGGTTGAGGAGATTGAATTTGAAAGAGGAAAAATATGTCGTTGTTGTTGTTGGAATGTAGGTAAATGAGTAAAAATGCATGAAGACATGTAAGGAGAGATTATGGTTGAAATGGGTGTTTCGGTAAGTTAGTGTCACTTAATGTAATTCGATATTCTAGTTGTTGTCGTTATGGATTATGTGACATTGAATGAAGAATGTGGTTGAAGTTAATGAATATAGATGATAATGAAATGTGTGGTTGTTGTTAAATTTGAAGGTTTCGGGTGAAGTAGTATGTTGATTGATTCGACGGAATATTATGCGAATTGAATTGAATTGAATTGTTGCTAGAATAATTGTGGTATTGTTGATGGTTTGGCCGAGTTGAATTCTCGGATTGTTGTTAATGGATAAATTGGGCCGAGCCATATTCTCGGGGGTGGTATATTTACGGGGAGATCTTATGCGCCGAAATTTCGCATCATAAGTAAATGTATTTGAAAGGTTAAGACAAGTACGCGGTAATGAATCTAACAATTGTGTCAATCGTCTTGAATGTAGACTAGCGGAACCAATTTGGATGGATAAGCATAGCTAGTAAGGCGCGGCGTTGGTATGTTAAGGCTCGTCCCTTTTCTTTCTATGGCATGATTCGTATGTAAGATTTTATAAATGCTTCCATAACGCTCTCATTCCCAAAAGTTAGAAGTAATGGTTCCAAGGTATTTTTCCTTCTTAAAAGCTTATAAATGTTTTCCAAAATATTCATTTTTCTTCAAAAATCCAAGTTTTACGATTTTGAAAGTTTTATGACTAAAACAACGACTATGACTTTATGACGACAATGATGATGCTAGACATGGGAAAACGTATATGACGAATATGTCAAGGATATGTTCTTACCATGGATACGACGATATGAAAATGTTAAGCTATTTTCGAATAATGACTATTTTTAAAGGCTCTAAAGTGCACGATCTGATATGACATGTTCTATGTTCTCTTAATGTTGCCCTTCGTTGATAATCTCACCTTAAATAATCGTTCCTCCAAGGTGAGACATGACGATCCGGGTTATTCCATAGTATAATCGGAGGTTACCGACCTTACGTCACTCCGATAGAGTTATAGCTTTTCTTCGGCTCTCTCGCATGCTATGACATGATATATGTATAAGTATACGTATATGTATATGTATATGGGGAAGATGGGAAAAAGGGCGGGCGCTATAGGCGCACAACCACCGATCGTTGAGAATGATATGATATCGTCCCGGACGCGGACAAGTGGTTAAATGGATCGGAGCCGACGCCTCGGCAGCATGGTATGTTCTATTTTCTTTATATATGAAAATGAGATGTTTTCAAAGAAAGAATACGTACATGTATATACAAATGGATCGGCCGCACGTTCCGCAAAGAATGTATATGGATCGGGGCCGCACGTTTCGCAAGCATAATATATGGATCGGGCCGCACGTCCGCGTTAAACATGCATGATTCCGCCTTAAGAGGCACTCATACTTACGGAGTTACTGACTTCACACGATATGCTTTATATGTACGGCTTACAGCTTTACACATGATATGTCTCTTATGTCGTGGGATACTCTCTTTCACGTGACATGCTCTACATCTCTTATTATGTTACTGTTCATGCCTTACATACTCAGTACAATGCTCGTACTGACCCCTCTTCTTCGGGGGCTGCGTTTCATGCCGCGCAGGTACACCCAGACGGATAGAAGATGTTCCAGCGAAGTTGGCAAACTCCCTTTGTTCTGGAGTGTCGCCGAGTCAGTATACTATGCCATGATGTTTCATTCGAGGTTAGAGACTTTGCAGACAGAGTCGTGGGTTTTGGGAGCCAGTTTGTATCATGATATGAGTTGTGTACAGCTATATATTTTATTGATTTAAAAGCAACCAAAGAGTCTTATTATGTATGAGTAATCTTATTAAGTATGTTTGCTTTAAAGGTTCAAAAAAAAAAAAAAAAACTCAGTACGTAGTAAGAGTCAGCGGGTTCGCTCGGCTCCGGTTACGGGGTCGGGTGCCCATCACACCCTGATCAAGATTAGGGTGTGACATACCAATAGATGATGTTCAAGTTACAAAGCAATTGTCTTATGAAGAAGTCCCCATTGCCATTTTAGATAGGCAAGTACGAAAGCTCAGAACCAAAGAAGTAGCTTCAGTTAAAGTTTTGTGGAAGAATAATAATAGAGAGAAAATGACTTGGGAAGCCGAAGAAGACATGAAATTTCGATACCCACACTTTTTTTCACCCTCAGAGGAGACTCAGGCAGAGACGCCATTATCCTCAGGTGTGTAATGCTTTTTTTTATGTTTTCTTGGTCGTGTGTGGCCATGGTAATTGTCGTTGTTATTGTAGCCCCGTGAGGCGATGTATTTTTGGTTGCTGTGCAGGATGATAGTGCCATATTATAGGGAAAACTCTGGCGAAAATTTTATAAAATCCCCGAGAACCTAACATTCGAGGACGAATGTTCTTAAGGGGGGAAGAATGTTACACCTCGAAAAATTTTATAGACTAATGCAGGGTGTGATGAATATGATATTTTTATAAGTAAGGAAGGTTATTTAACGATCCTAGCTAAGATTTCAAAGATGTTGGAAGTAAGAGGCGAAAGTTCCTTAAAAAGGGCAAAGTATATGTGGTGTTTTAGAAAAGTTCCATAAAGTACCGAGCTAATGTTGACTTAATGATGTCTTAAAGAATAGTTGTAACTCTCCTTAGATTGGTAATGAAGTGTTAAACAAGTGTCAAGAAGGTTCCATAAGGATTGAAGGTCGAACGAAACGACAGAAACCATTTCAGGAAAGTTACGACCACTTATACGGTCCGTATGAGGGATCCGTATAACCCCCAGCAGAAAGATTATTTCCCTGATTGTGAACCACGGCCACTTATACGGACCGTACAATGTTATACGGACCGCATAAGTGTCTGTATAACACCCGACGGGCTGAGTTATTCTCAAGTGTATAAATGTGATCCCACTTCATTACTTTCATTTTAACACTTCTCCACTTCTCTCCAAGTCTCTAGAACATTCCCTACATTTCATATACAAGAATCTAAAGGAGATCCAAGGCTCATATCATTAATCTAAGGGGAATCAAGTATAAGGAAACTGTTAGGGGTTGCTAGAGTCAAGAAAACTTTATGGATTGAAGCTAGGGTTTTTCTTCAAGAGAAGTATTTCCATTCAAGGGTTATTCCTACTCAATCAAAGGTAAGTTTTATGATCATTTCATGTTATTTGGACTATGGAGAGGTTGATAGACTTGGGTAGAGGAAGAAAGTAGAAAATGAAGTTTAAATGTAGCTTTTATGATGTTTATGAGTAGTAATCTATATGTAGTCATGATTCTTAGTATGATATGAATATAACCATGTTATGGAAGGTGATAATGGTGATGAAGAAGCATTATATGAAAATGTGCTAAAATGGTTATGAAGTTGCTAGTATGAGTTGAACATGGGGGTGAATATTGAAGGCTTAGTGTAATGTGATTACTTGAATTGGATATTATGAGCGTATTATGGATGTTATTATGGTTGTTGGGAGTTGTTTTGTGATATGGTGGAAGTTGACGAAATAGGAGAAATGCTACCCAATTTTCATTAGACTATGAATTATAGTTTGAATTTAATAGTATCATTAAGGATTAACCATGGTATGAATCATTCTAAATGTAAATAATTCAAGCTTCCACGGTGAACGTTAGATAGTTGAGAAGACAAAGAGGTATGTAAGGCTAACCCTTCTTTCAATAAGGCATGGTCCCTTGGCTATGTATATCCTTTTATGAGTTCTATAATGTCCTTCAAATGATTCTATCTCCAAAGCTACTAAAGCTCATGATCCTCGATACTTTCATGATTCCATTGCATCCTTTATATGATAGTTGATCCTCCAAGGATAGACGTGACAAAAACGATAATGGTAATGATGTTGATGATACTTATGGACCCTTATGTATACGTGTCTAAGTATGTATGACTATTACGTGACACCGAGCTTATATAGCTGGGTATGATACCTATCGCGCGCACACCACTGCAGTTGAGTACGGATACCACTGAGCCTTGGTAGGGCCAGGTATGTATGATCACCGAGCCTTGTCATGGCCGGGTATGCGAAACACCGAACCTTCATGGTTGGGTATGGTATGGATACGAATATGAATACGAACACGAATGTATATGTATGTATGTACACGAGCACGCTTTAGAAATGAAAGGTCCCTATGAAAGACAAGTAAGTAAGTAAGTAATGATGATGATGGCTTTACTATCTCCCGATTCTCCCATCTTATGTTGTTTCTTGTGTTGTCTCTTATGCTCCTATTATGATGTTAATTATGCTTTACATACTCAGTACAATATTCGTACTGACGTCCTTTTGTTTGTGGATGCTGCGTCATGCCCGCAAGTGGCCAGGGAGACAGGCTAGATCCATAGCTTTCTTATTCAGGGACTGCTTAGAGGAGCTCCATTTCATCCGGAGCTACAGCTTTTCGTATTATTCTTTTATGTACATACATGGGCTCGGCGGGGTCCTATCCCGCCTATATGATGTTACCTACTCTTCTTAGAGGCTCGTAGACAGTTGTATATGGTTAGATGTCTTGAAGCCTTGTCGGCTTATATTTTGTATATCATTTTGATGGCCTCGTCGGCTTATGTAAATTGATATGGGCATAGTTGTCAATGATGGTATAAATGTGTTGTTGCCCAATGAGTTTAGCGTTATTGATGTATAGCATTCATGAATAAGCTATGTGGTCCACCTAGATGTGAATATGAATGTACGATAAGAGGTACCCGGGTGGGTTAGCACCGGGTGCCCGTCATGGCCCTCGGGTCGGGTCGTGACACCACTCGTCGTTTAGTCGTTACGCCTTCATGTTGTTTGATAATAGTATGGTTATCATTTTTATAGAGTAAGCTGGTAAGAGTGGTGGTTTCATTGTGCTTGATAGGAGGGTCGGTAATCGAGGTATGTAATGGCTCTTCCTAGCATCTTTTGTCGGCATGAATCTGCAACTAAAATGGTTTTCGAACGAAATATTCAAAGAAGAGTTCTTATCAAAGTATTCCCTTCATAGAGCCCCATCTTTCGTGGTACTATAGTGTTTCCTTTGTCTGGAGTTCTTATCATGTATAGCTTGTTCCATGTCAGATGACGGGTAGACCAGGGCCCTATCCCGACTGCAGTACAATTGATATTTTTTAAAGGCTTGTAGACATGACCTGTATGTATGGTATGCAGTATGGTGCCCTTGTCACCCTTGGTTATATCCCTTTTGGGTTGTTTGTTTAGTTGTTAACACTCATGGTGGCCTTGTTTGCCCGTATATGTATATATCTTTTGGGTTGATTTAGTTCAGTTTGATACACTTGCTATCCTCAAATTATTATGAGTTACGGCCTTGTTGGCCTAAGACGTTACAGGGTATTATATATTTCGGCCTTGTTGGCCTAGGTGTCCCTATATATGTTGAATTGGTATGTTTTCAGGTTGGTACGTTCAAATGGTATGTTTTACAGGTTGGTACGCTCGTTCAAGTAAGGCATTGGGTGCCGGTCTCGCCTCCCCGAATTTGGGGTGTGGACAGTTTTGAAGGATTTTACGGGATGTACATTTCATGTACAAACCATACTTCAAGCATAGATAGAGGCGACGATGATGTGCAGATGCCAGTGATTCAAAAATAGGATGTCGACTTACGATGGGATTCTACGGCCCGAAAACCAGACCTATGATCCGTAATTTGAGTATAGATGACTATCCAGTGAACCAAAAAAGTAGGGCGTCAACTTATGACAGAAATCTATGGACCGTACTTCTCTGTTACTGGCCATAAATGAGGATGTAGAAAAAACCCTAGAAGTGAAGGAAGTCCAGTTTCGGAAGCCAACATAAGACCTATGGACCGTACTTCTCATTTACGGTCCCTAGAAGATTGGCATTTTTGTCACAATTATTTTCGCATTTTGGACCATTATAAATAGCTTTTGTAGGGGTTTTGTGGGTCATCTTGTTCAGAATTTTCGTTCTAAGATTAAATAGCATTGAATACTCCTAGTTTTGAAGCTTTTGAGGAGAATATCCCATCTTTTTCTCTTCTTTACTCAATGTAAGCTTTTAATGCTTTGTTTTATACTTTTAGTGATGATTAGTTAACTTTAAATACTAAGGTTGTGAACCCAATGATGGTTTATGTTAATGGGTGTTTACCATTGAATATATGCATAATGGGTTGTTGTTTTCTACGTATTTATTTATCTTTCTTTATTGTTGGTTGGTTGTTACAAACATTAACCCACGCCAGTCATTCTTTCTTTATATGAAAAAGTGGGTTAGTATTTGGTAGAAATGAATATGTCACGACCCAACCAGAGGGCCATGACGGGTACCCGGAGCTAGCCTACCGAGCACCACTTGTCATACTTCTTCCAATCTATCTCGGTGGACCACTTTTCTAATTATCAAATAACTCAACCTGAATAAATGCCATTCTCAAAAATAAAACTCGTTACGAAGCATTCTTCGATTCCACCTCAAACATATATATATATATATATATATATATATATATATATATATATATATATATATATATATATATATATATATATATATATATATATATGTATACATAAACAAGCACCGTAGGCCTACAAAATGATGTACGAGAATATACACTAACAAGCTTATGAAACATCTACTATCCACACATGTCTACGAGCCTCTAACGGAGTACCGAAGATCATAAGGACGGGACGGGACCCCGCCATGCCGCAAATATAAACACAAAAGAATATACCAATAAGCCGCAACACCGAAGTAGGGAGTGCTCCTGTATATCGCTAATAAAGCTCTAGGGATCCGGACCCTCTCTGTCTACTGCGGGCATGAACGCAGCATCCACAAAAGAAAGGACGTTAGTATGAACAATGTACTGAGTATGTAAGGCATGAATAATAACATAATAAAGAAATAAAGAAACGTGAGATAAAGAGTTAACCTGAACTGACTGCTCCTTAAGGCGGAACCATGCATGCTAACTTTTACTTTTAAAACAACATCATAACATATATATATAAACTGCCCGACCATATAGTTACGGTGTAATCATCATTAGCCCGCGTCCGGGGTAATCATCTCACGCCGTCCACTAGTGGTGTCTGCCCGGCCAAATAGGTACGATGTAATCATCATTATCCATAAGCCGTCCACCGAAGTGGTGTCTGCCCGGCCAAATAGGCGCGGTGTAATTATCATATACATATAGCATTCATGAGAGCCCAATTAAAATCTATAACTTTATCGGAGTGACATAAGGTCAGTAACCTCCGATTATCTTATGGAATAATCGTCATCGCTATATCTCATCCCGAAGGAGCAATTCATAGGGTGAGCTCAACAACAACGAATGAAATCAAGGAATTCATGAAATAACTCAATAGTCTCACAATAGCATCAAAACAATAAGATTTGGAATTTCTAACATTAAAATCATCATCATCATGTTCAACATAGAAAACATCCCATCTTTGGTATCATAAGAAGCTTTTAAAAATCATGAACTTCTAGCTTTTGGACATAAGGAGGTTATGGAAAATATGGATAGAATCATAACATAGGAGTCATGCCTTTGAAAGAGAGGCACTAGCCTTAACATACCTTTGGTCTTCTTAACGACTAAACGTTCTCCTTCCAAGCTCGTGACTCTACATTCAAGAGGATTCGTACTAAGGTCGGGTCATTGAAAGCATGATTAAGTTTGAACTAAAGCAACTAAGACCTAACGGAATTTGGGTAGAATTTCCTTCGTTTCAATGACTTTCTCCATTTAATAAACAACTCCCAAACATCAATAGCAACATCCATAATACTATAATCAAGAGGCTTCTTTCAAGTTAATCATCGTTCAATCCTCAAAACTCCTTTTCAAGGTCACTCATAACAATAGCTACAACACAACACCATATTCACTTACATACAATACTTCCTTAACATCATTAGTACCACCCATATACTCATAGCATACAAAGAATCATGACTCAAGTTAATTTACTACTCAAAAATATCACTAAATCCATATTTGAGCTTCATCTTCTACTTTCTTCCCTCATCCAAGTTATTCAACAAAAAAAAACTCTTAATAACATGAACTAGATGTAAAACTCACCTCTTATCGTATATGGATGAACTTTGGATTGATGTATTTCACTTGAATGAAAGTCCAACTTCAATACCAAAGGAAATCTTGAATTCTACAAACCCTAGTGAGTCTCCCCACACTTGATTCTCTTGATTCTTGCTATTTAATCTTTGATTTCTCTTGGGTTTGGGTTAATATGATGGGGGAAGGTTCTAGAGCTTTCAAGACTTGGGGAAAATGTGGGAAATGAAAAATAAGAACAAGGGTCATCTATATATAAAAAGAGAAAAAAGTGACCCGACCCGATTATACGGCCACTTATGCGGTCCGTATAATTTTATACTGTCACGACCCAATTCGGAGGGCCGCGACTGACACCCAGGACCCTACTCGGCTGAGTGCCATACTACCATTCTATTCATAAGTCAAAATCTTATGTGAACCTTTGAATTATGAAGTGACGCTTCCATCAAGTAAAACATGAAAAACCTTTCAATAAAACTCTTTCGTCAAATCAGGGACTTCTCCCTTATCGTTAATTCAAAGAAAACATTTTGTTATGACCCATATTTGGTACCTTTGGACACTTTGGGATAATTGTGACAGGTTAAGGACAATGCTATGTTTTGATTTTGTTTGGTACATAAGTGGTTATGAAAAATTTAGATGTGGAAATATTGGAAAAGACTAAGGGCAAAATTGAAATTTCAAAAATTGGTTTCATGAATTACCAAAAATATGGACTAAGTAATTGGGCTTGGAAAATCAAAAAAAAAGGAAAAAAATGAAGCCCAATGGAGCATGGGTGGCCGGCCATATGGCTAGCCCAACCCATGATTTTTAAATAATTCCCATGTGGTTAAATTAGCTTCATTTTATTAGAAGCTTCAAGAGAATTAGAGAAGGAAAAAAAAACAAAAGAAGAAGAAGAGAGGCTTAAGGGCCATTCGGCCAAGCCACTGATTTTTTCCCCCTTAAAATCTTGTTCCAAAAATTATTTTCTTGTAGTACTCCCACTAATTCAAGGGTCCTCTACAACTTGGTGTAGTTATTTCGGAAGATAGAACACTCGTTTCATCAATTTCACACCTTGGTCAAGTGAAGAAGTAAGGAGGAAAAGGTAAGAATTGATCCCTTTTTATTATGTTATGAAGGTTTGTTTATGTTGTAGTATGTAGAAATGAGTAGAGTTTACGGAAATATGAAAGTTTGCATGGTGGGTGTGCATGTATGTATATGGCCGTGTATGTATATTGGTGTATAGGTAAGATGAGTGAATCTTATGTAGTATTCTAGTTGTGGTTATTGTGGACTTTGTATTGGAAATGAAAGTTGAATGAAATTGGTTGAAGTTGGAAATGGGGTGTTGGCCGTGTGGTGTAGGGTGGTGGAATGGGAATGGATTAATTTTGTTTGGTATGTTAGTTGTGTTGTTGTGACCTTTATAATGTAAATGAAGGTTAAATGGGTTAAGTTGGCATGGAAATTGATTGTAGGAAATTATGTCATTTTAGTGTGATTTTAGGATATTAGGGAAATGAAGTTGTTAAGGTGTGGATTGTTGTTGTTAATTATGAATTTGTAAGTAGAAAATGTGTTGTGATGATTTTGTTGCATATGTAGGAATTTTGGGTGGAATATGGAATTAACGCAATTGTTGAATATTGGATAGATTGCTTAGAATGTTCGTGGCCTATGTTTGAATGATCTTAAATTAGTATATGAATATGAAAATGTCGATATCGATTTGAAAGTGCAAAGTTGGATTGGAAGTAGTTGCATTATTTGGGAAAGAAAACTATTTATATTAGAATGCGTTTCTAGTCGATTTTTGGATGTTGTTGGCATTATTGTTGGTATGGTTGTTGCTATTTTGGCCGAGTTTAAATCTCGGGAATGTCATATGTATAGGGGAGATGCTGCCCAAATTTTTGTAGATAAGTATTGGTTAAGATTGAAATCTTAAGGCTTTATAAATAATGTTTGGTAAATGTGACCAATTGTAGATTTTGAAGAAAACGGGATTTGAATTTGGACAAGCGTAAAAGGCAAATAAGGTATGTAAAGCACTTCCTTCCCTTCCTTTGGCATGTCTTAGTTATGTTAGGCTATGATACGAGCCTCGAAAAGGCTCCGTTCCCACAAAATCCGAGTATGATTATAACCCTTATTCAATTCAATACAATTGAATTATGAACCTTAAGTTTGAAACACTTTTGCTTCTAAGAGAGCCTTATTCCGTAAAACATCCATAACTTTTGCAAACGGAACCAGATAGCCCTGAAATTTTCATAGATGACGTCATGAGGTCTAATGACCACAGTTTGGGTAGGCCGCCTCGACTTGACCCGAGGTGGGCCCACATGTTTCGAGACCTCCTTATAGTGATCTAATTGACATATTTTGTACTGAACTTAAAGGAAACTTTGGCTACCGTTCCAACTATCAAATTGTAAAGCGTTTAACGATTTCATTGAGTCTTATGGCACATTTTTGAAACGTAAGAACGGCTTCAAAAGTTCGTAACTTTCGTATGCAAATTCCGATCAACCTGAAACTCATTTCTGCACTTTCGGATATCGGCAATTACCTTTGTCCTCCAGATTTTTTTTTAAAAAAATTAAGTTATTTATTTATTTGTTTTATGCATATGGTTCGCTCACGACTCTGCTCGTGCATATGGTTATTATATCCTTCACCGAGTCCCGGGCCGGTTATGTATCGTGCGTATTATATTATATATATCCCGGTGTGATGATGTGTTACGGTACACCGACCTCGCCATAGGGCCGGGTACCGCTATATATATTATGGTGTTATGATGCGATATGGCATTATGATGTGTGTGGTGTGTGACGGGGATACGGAGATATGAAATCTTCTGGAGTATGATGTGGCGTGGCGCCAACGACAGGCGGGCGACCACCGTTCTAAGAGCCTATGCATGATTTGTATTTTTACGAGTAAGCATTTTGATATCTTGGATATTGCATTTACTTTCCACACTTCTGGTTTTGATTATGATCTCATTTACTATATTTCCTGCTTTGCATGCTCAGTACATATTCCGTACTGACCCCCTTTCTTCGGGGGCTGCGTTTCATGCCGCGCAGGTACAGGTACATATGTTGGATGATCCACCAGCTTAGGATTCCTGTTCAGCTGACTTGGAGCGCTCCCTTGTTCTGGAGCCTATACTTTGATTTAGATTCTGTTATTATGCATAAGTATATGTTTATTCACGGGTACGGCGGGGCCCTGTCCCGTCATATGATTATGTTATGACTCTTAGAGGTATGTAGACATATATGTGTGGGTTATGGGTATTCACTGTTCAGTCGTGTCTGTGTAAATTGTGATTTGGACGTCCCCCTATACTACGATAGCCTTATCGGCTTATTTGTGATATTATCTGTTGGATTATGATAACGATATGTATATCTGTACACTTGTGACAGCTTCGGGGCGACGTTCCACTTCTCGGTATATATATATTATCTGTATACGGTATAAGCTATTCGTACGCTATTTCTGATTAGTGGGTGTGTGCGGGTGCCCAGGTCGGGCACTAGTCACGGCCTACGGGGCTGGGTCGTGACAAAAGTGGTATCAGAGCGGTCCGTCCTCGGATTGTCTACAGACCGTGTCCGGCAGAGTCTTGTTTATGGTGTGAAGCCGGCCACACTTATAAACAGGAGGCTGCGGGGCATTTAGGAATCAGTGACCCTTTTTCTCTCTTAGATCGTGCGATAGAGCCGAGTCATAGGAAACGCGATTCCTCGTACTAACTTTTGATTTCAGCAGAAGAACGACCTCGATAGAAGAAAGCGATTGACGACGTTGGAAGAAGCAAAGCACGCAGGTAAGCAAAGGTACGAAAGACATGTGTTGGTTAAGACATTAAAGTATGATTGAGATGTAAAGTCAAAAATTTTAGAAAGGACAAGTAGACAGGAAAGTGTAACAGGTGCAGTTCGAATTGGACATGCGCGGTAAGTCCATCATTTTCCTATTGCTATTGATATTGAGAGCCCTGTGCGGCTGTGATACGATGTGTATATATGTAAATATGTTGGCCCTGTGAGGCATTGTTGGTATTTCCTGCGTACAGGTTTTGTGATAGCAAGAAATATAGAGGAAACTCTGCCGAAATTTTTCCAGGGAATAAAAGGGGAAATAAGATATGAGTTTGTAATATGTCGTGAAAGGTCGTGTTAATAGTAAAGACAGAATTTGACTAAGTTGCAAGTACGGTGGACCTTGAAAAATAAGTTAACCACGGAATTGGCGGTAATGGTAATTAGGAGGTCGATATCGATATGGTAAAAAGAATTCGAAAAGGGGTTTGTGGCATTGAGAGACGAGTTAAAAGAGGTTGGCAAACCTCGATAGAGTATTATATTAAGGTACCAATTAAATTGATAAGCGGGGATTAATTAAGACGAGTTTATAGTTAGAAAGAATAGTGATATGATTGAGACCAGAGTACAAAAATGTGACGGATATGAACGTACTGACAAAACAGCTTGTGAGGTATTAAAAGTAAGATTGACCAGAAAGGGCAAACGGGTTAAGAAGTGTTACGCTATGAGATGAGTTACGAACAGAATATTATGTGAATATAAAATGAGCACAGCCTAGCGAGGAAGCGACTAAGGGAAACGACGCGATCCGCGTGACTAAAGTATGAAAGTGAGCTAGTGAAAGGAGGAATTTAGGAAGTTCTCCTACGGGGAAAACACAGAATAAAGACTACGAGATAACGGAGATAGTAGCGAGTACAAAAAAAAGGAAGATGGAAGTAAAGACGGGTAAGGTAACAGTGTAGTAATAGGTGATGACGGGTATAGCTGGGAACATGAGTAATATCGGTGTTGGAATGGTGAAAGACCGGGTGATAGAGGGACGAACAGCGAAGTAAAGGGAGTGCTAGGAAACGACTGGCATGATAAGAACATAAGAACAAATAGGGGTGAACAGAATATGATTTGCAAATAGGAAAGGGATTATGTAGGAGAAAAATTTTCCGAAAATGTAATGGTGTTATAAAGCTCCTCGTGCACAAAAAGGTATGGACATCTTTGGAGAAATATGGCAAGGGAATACTAAAGGAACGCCTGATATAGACGCAATTAAAAAGAGTACGAATATGGAACGAAAAGGAATACATAGTTATGAATTTAAAGGTGTAGCACGACGATATGGGATAAGATAGGACCACTATTGAAACGAACTTGGCAAGTTTGTGAGTGAGTTAGAATCCGGTATTGGGTACGCAGTAAGCGTAAAAAAAAAATGGGGGGCATAAAGCATAAAGGGGTGCTGCGTGCACACGACTCCACCTCGAAGATAATGGAACCTTTACGCGATAAAAACGGTAGGTTTAAGAAACAGATGACGCAATATAATTTTACCAAAAGAAGCCGATGGTTCAGGTTGAGGCAAAGATACCACTTCAAGAGATCTTTGGACACTTATCGTTGGAATATAAGTGCCACCTAACTGAGAATTTGGAATGCTTACAAGTATTAAATAATTATTGATTGGGGTAAGAGACCCTTTTCCGATTCGGCGGGAGATGTGTTATGAGGACGTCTTGAAATCTGTTAAGGCTTCAATTTATTCCATATTGGTGATGAAGGTCATGCGGCGAGGTGAACGCGATCATACTAACGTTAGAGCATTGAATTTCATTAGAGTCTCAAAGTTAAGCGTGCTGGAATGGGAGCAATTTTAGGATGGGTGATCCCCCTGGGAAATTTTCTGAAAATCTTATAAATTCAGATGTAAGAAGCAGGTGAGAAGCTAGGTTAGTCTAAGGAAAAATTTGAGTTTGCAAAGTGGGCAGAAACCTTAAGAGGTCGTGTAGAACGAGGCCGACTAAAGGGTAAGCTGACGAGGGTTAGGAATATTCTGTAAGTAAGATGGTAGCAATTATGTACACGTAGGTATATGATTTCCCAGACATGGCTATATTGAGTCCCAGCAATCGACATGTGACATATTGGAAGACATTAATCGGACAGGGTAACGAAGTCCGAGTAGAAGGAAATAAAATGGCACAAATGATATGAGGCGAGTTGCTGCTGTTTTCACTACAGGTTAAGTTCGGAGAGTTCTAATACAATGATATTGGGAAAATAAAGAAAGTAGGTAGATGGAAAATAAGGTGACCAAAATGTCGGAAAGGGGCAAAAGAGTAAAAACATGAGGGAGTAAAGCCTTCAAGAGAGACGACGGGTAAAGCACGACACCATTTGAGGTTAGACGTATGGAAAAGATAGAGTGTGGTAGTATGGAACAAAAGAGGAATGTGTCAGGTTGAGGAACAGACTTCGCCGAGTAGGACGAAAGGATAGTGACTGCGACGAGATATGAGAAATAAAGAAAAGAATGATTAGGCCGTGCAATGATGCTAAGAGATTTCTAGCTTTCGAAAGATAGGTGCCGAGGCCAGGGGCTAATTAAAATTATTATTGGCGTGTTAGGACCTCCCTAAAGGGGGGGAGAGCATATTAGACCTGAAAGAGATTATGACGTTTCTATGCTCCAGAAGGGGAAATTTATTAGCTTGGAGCTAAAGTTCGAACGAACGCCAATACAGGGAAATCAAAGATGCGAATACTTCCGTAGCCTATGTTTTTGGGGGTGTAATGTAAGATTTGAGGGATGAAGATGAAAGAAATAATGGCGGCAAAAAGCTAAAGGAAAAGTTGAGGCAAAAGCCCGAGGATTTAGTTTGAACTCGAATTATGAGTTGCCATGAGGGTAGCCGCACTATGAGGGATAGTGAAGGGTGCAGAACCATTTCATATACACTACTTTGGATCGATGGAAGTAGTTATGGAAAGGGATTAGGAGGAATAGTAAGGAACATAACCATTATGTTCGTTAGCAACGGAGCCATGTGAGTGAGCATTCGAATAGGAAGATGAGTAGTGACAAGGATGCAAGGACGAATGACGCTGACTATTGAGCCGCAAGCGAGTCTTAGCGCGGCATTTCACCCACAGTTTGACGCGCAGACCGAGTGTGTTAATCAAACGTTAAAGGATATGTTACGGGCTGACGTCACGGATTACAGAGACAGCTAGGATAATTACCTGCCACTTACGGAGGTTGTCTTTAACAGTGGCCATCATTTTGGCATCCGGATAACCGTGTGAGACTTCGAGTAACAGGAAGTGCGGGTCACCAATTGGCTGGATCGATGTTGGCGAAACTAAGTTAATCGGCCCAGATATGATCCAGCAAGCAGTTGATAAGGTAAAGCTTATTAGAGACCGGTTACTGACAGCTCAAAGTCAACAGAAATCATACGCAGACAACCGACGTCGACCTTTAGAGTTTCAGATTGGCGACTGGGCATCCTTGAAAGTGTCACCTATGAAGGGCGTCACGAGATTCGGCAGAAAAGGGAAGCTTAGTCCGCGGTACATCGGACCTTATCAGATCGTCCGTAAGGTAGGCAAGGTTGCCTACGAGTTGAACTTGCCAGCTGATTTAGAAGCAGTACATCCAGTATTCCACGTGTCTATGCTTCGCAAATTCATTGGCGACCCTTCCAGAGTATTTCCCGTGGAGGACATTCAGGTGACTGAGGAGCTGTCCTACGAGGAACAGCCGGTGGCTACTCTGGATCGCCAGGTGAGGAGATTACGTACTAAAGATGTGCCCTCTGTTAAGGTATTATGGCGCAACAATAACCGAGAAGAAATGGCTTGGGAGGCTGAAGAAGAAATGAAGGAAAAGTACCCTCACTTTTTTTTTTCCTGCGCTCGCAGGTAACCTAAATTCCTTATTGACTTATGTTGGATAATTAATAGACTATGTGCAGTAGCTATAAAGGGAAATTCCTCCCCAAGATATTCATAAACCCCTATAAGATTAGTTTAACATTCGAGGACGAATGTTCTAAAGGGGGGGAGGATGTTATGACCCGTATTTGGTACCTTTGGACACTTTGGGATAATTGTGACGGGTTAAGGACAATGCTATGTTTTGATTTTGTTTGGTACATAAGTGGTTATGAAAAATTTAGATGTGGAAATATTGGAAAAGACTAAGGGCAAAATTAGAATTTCAAAAATTGGTTTCATGAATTACCAAAAATATGGACTAAGTAATTGGGCTTGGAAAATAAAAAAAAAAAAAGGAAAAAAATGAAGCCCAATGGAGCATGGGTGGCCGGCCATATGGCTAGCCCAACCCATGATTTTTAAATAATTCCCATGTGGTTAAATTAGCTTCATTTTATTAGAAGCTTCAAGAGAATTAGAGAAGGAAAAAAAAAACAAAAGAAGAAGAAGAGAGGCTTAAGGGCCATTCGGCCAAGCCACTGATTTTTGCCCCCTTAAAATCTTGTTCCAAAAATTATTTTCTTGTAGTATTCCCACTAATTCAAGGGTCCTCTACAACTTGGTGTAGTTATTTCGGAAGATAGAACACTCGTTTCATCAATTTCACACCTTGGTCAAGTGAAGAAGTAAGGAGGAAAAGGTAAGAATTGATCCCTTTTTATTATGTTATGAAGGTTTGTTTATGTTGTAGTATGTAGAAATGAGTAGAATTTACGGAAATATGAAAGTTTGCATGGTGGGTGTGCATGTATGTATATGGCCGTGTATGTATATTGGTGTATAGGTAAGATGAGTTGAATCTTATGTAGTATTCTAGTTGTGGTTATTGTGGACTTTGTATTGGAAATGAAAGTTGAATGAAATTGGTTGAAGTTGAAAATGGGGTGTTGGTCGTGTGGTGTAGGGTGGTGGAATGGAAATGGATTAATTTTGTTTAGTATGTTAGTTGTGTTGTTGTGACCTTTATAATGTAAATGAAGGTTAAATGGGTTAAGTTGGCATGGAAATTGATTGTAGGAAATTATGTCATTTTAGTGTGATTTTAGGATATTAGGGAAATGAAGTTGTTAAGGTGTGGATTGTTGTTGTTAATTATGAATTTGTAAGTAGAAAAGGTGTTGTGATGATTTTGTTGCATATGTAGGAATTTTGGGTGGAATATGGAATTAACGCAATTGTTGAATATTGGATAGATTGCTTAGAATGTTCGTGGCTTATGTTTGAATGATCTTAAATTAGTATATGAATATGAAAATGTCGATATCGATTTGAAAGTGCAAAGTTGGATTGGAAGTTGTTGCATTATTTGGGAAAGAAAACTATTTATGTTAGAATGCGTTTCTAGTCGATTTTTGGATGTTGTTGGCATTATTGTTGGTATGGTTGTTGCTATTTTGGCCGAGTTTAAATCTCGGGGATGTTATATGTATAGGGGAGATGCTGCCCAAATTTTTGTAGATAAGTATTGGTTAAGATTGAAATCTTAAGGCTTTATAAATAATGTTTGGTAAATGTGACCAATTGTAGATTTTGAAGAAAATGGGATTTGAATTTGGACAAGCGAAAAAGGCAAATAAGGTATGTAAAGCACTTCCTTTCCTTCCTTTGGCATGTCTTAGTTATGTTAGGCTATGATACGAGCCTCGAAAAGGCTCCGTTCCCACAAAAATCCGAGTATGATTATAACCCTTATTCAATTCAATACAATTGAATTATGAACCTTAAGTTTGAAACACTTTTGCTTCTAAGAGAGCCTTATTCCGTAAAACGTCCATAACTTTTGCAAACGGAACCAGATAATACGAAATTTTCATAGATGACGTCATGAGGTCTAATGACCACAGTTTGGGTTGGCCGCCTCGACTTGACCCGAGGTGGGCCCACATGTTTCGAGACCTCCTTATAATGATCTAATTGACATATTTCGTACTGAACTTAAAGGAAACTTTGGCTACCGTTCCAACTATCAAATTGTAACTGTTTAACGATTTCATTGAATCTTATGGCACATTTTTGAAACGTAAGAACGGCTTCAAAGGTTCGTAACTTTCGTATGCAAATTCCGATCAACCTGAAACTCATTTCTGCACCTTCGGATATCGGCAATTACCTTTGTCCTTCAGATTTAAAAAAAAAAAAAGTAAGTTATCTATTTATTTGTTTTATGCATATGGTTCGCTCACGACTCTGCTCGTGCATATGGTTATTATATCCTTCACCGAGTCCCGGGCCGGTTATGTATCGTGCGTATTATATTATATATCCCGGTGTGATGATGTGTTACGGTACACCGACCTCGCCATAGGGCCGGGTACCGCTATATATATATTATGGTGTTATGATGTGATATGGCAATATGATGTGCGTGGTGTGTGACGGGGATACGGAGATATGAAATCTTTTGGAGTATGATGTGGCGTGGCGCCAACGACAGGCGGGCGACCACCGTTCTAAGAGCCTATGCATGATTTGTATTTTTACGAGTAAGCATTTTGATATCTTGGATATTGCATTTACTTTCCACACTTGGTTTTGATTATGATCTCATTTACTATATTTCTGCTTTGTATGCTCGCACATATTTAAATGCGACCCCTCTTCGGGGCCGCCTTTTATGCGCCGCGGTACGGGTACATATGTTGGATGATCCATGACTTAGGATTCTGTTCGGTCCCGACTTGGAGCGCTCCCTTGTTCTGGAGCCTATACTTTGATTTAGATTCTGTTATTATGCATAATTATATGTTTATTCACGGGTACGGCGGGGCCCTGTCCCGTCATATGATTATGTTATGACTCTTAGAGGTCTGTAGACATATATGTGTGGGTTATGGGTATTCTTTGTTCGGTCGTGTACGTGTAAATTGTGATTTGGACGTCCCCCTATACTACGATAGCCTTATCGGCTTATTTGTGATATTATACGTTGGATTATGATAACGATATGTATATCCGTACACTTGTGACAGCTTCGGGCGACGTTCACTTCTAGAGATATATATATCCGTATACGGTATAAGCTATTCGTACGCTATTTCTGATTAGTGGGTGTGTGCGGGTGCCCAGGTCGGGCACTAGTCACGGCCTACAGGGCTGGGTCGTGACACATTTAGTCACAATAAAATCTTTAAAAACAAAGAATAGAATACATCGACCTATATGGTCGCTTTACACAACTGTCGACATCTCGACGCACTATCCACAGGACATTGTCTGCAAAAGTCTCTAACATACACGAGATACCATAACATAAGTACTCTGACTCGGCAACACTCCGAACTGAGATGGAGCTCACCAATCCAGCTAATAGCCTGGAAACATCCTATAGCCAATGTCCTCTACTCATCTGTATACACCTGCGTGGCATGAAACGCAGCGCCCCCAGGTAAAGGGACGTCAGTACGAATAATGTACTGAGTATGTAAGGCAGAATTGAAACAATATATCTCGACTCGGATGATAAAGAGTAACATACTCAATACGTACCGTGACCAACAACGATAACCATGTATGTGCAAATGAACTTTTGATGCGGCATGCAGTATGTATGTGTGTGTGTATATATATATATATGTGTGTGTATATATATATATATACACACACACACATATATATATATATATATACACACACACATACATACTCATGCTGCATCAAAAGTTCATTTGCACATACATGGTTATCAGTGTTGG
This sequence comes from Lycium ferocissimum, assembly GCF_029784015.1. Lineage (NCBI taxonomy): Eukaryota > Viridiplantae > Streptophyta > Magnoliopsida > Solanales > Solanaceae > Lycium > Lycium ferocissimum. The sequence continues at coordinate 40,269 of NW_026725477.1, forward strand.
TCACAGGTACAGATTGAGTATGTTACTCTTTATCATCCGAGTCGAGATATATTGTTTCAATTCTGCCTTACATACTCAGTACATTATTCGTACTGACGTCCCTATATATATATAATGCATGCCTTCACCCTGCTCGCAGCCCCTTCAGGCATAATAGCATAATGGCGCCTTCAGGCAGCCCCTTCGGGCATTATAATCATCGTATACCAGCTGATCAGGTGGTTTGCGTATATAACACCTTAGCCCTTTACCCCTTCCCCGTGAAATGATGTCGTGCATGTATGTAAATATGCAAATGCATGAAAATCTTTGAAAACTATCAAAAGACTCCCTTCGGAGCAACTTTTAGTTCAAAACGGGAACTTCTTCCCTTTTTCTTAAAAATGGGAACTTCTTCCTCCTTTTCGTTTGTCTCCTTCGAGACTCAAAAATCAAATATGAAATGCATATGAATAAGGAAACCTTACGAATGTCCCCTTCGGGATTTAGACATCATTATGAAAATGTACAACTTATGGATGCCCCTTCGGGACTTAAGAGGTCAAGGATACGAATATCCCTACACTGTTTAGGAATAGAGTTTTCGGAATCCGTTTATTTGCTGGGTTCGTTTGGATAATAAGGATCTTCATCACTACCATAATCATCACCACTATCACGTCTCACTTTGAATGATCCATAACATAAGCTGAGGCCATATGTTATATAGCACGCTCAGACATAAGCTGAGGCCATATGTTATATAGCACGCTCAGACATAAGCTGAGGCCATATGTTATATAGCACGCTCAGACATAAGCTGAGGCCACATATTCTAAATATAATCCAGACTTATCTAGCACGCTCAGTCACGTCATGAAATCATCTAGAACCATAGACTTGGAAATCTCTAGGATTAGAGTCATTACAAGAATCTTCAGAAATTATAGACTTCTGGCATTTCTAGGAGTAAAAATATTATGGATGTCATGTATGGTATCAAAACATAGGAATCATGCCTTTGAAAGAAAGGTTTAACCTTAACATACCTGGAAGCTCTCTTCTCGACTTTCCAACCTACCTCTTGTCTTGAAATCTATATATAAAACCATTCATTCTATTATTAGGCTCGTTGTTATATACTTATCCTAAGCCTCCTAATAAATCTTTCTAGAGTCTGCCGAAATTTCGGCAGCATCTCTCTGTTTATATGCCTAGCCCAAAATCTCAACTCAGCAACCAACAACAACAACAACAATACCAACATCAACAACAATATTATCAACACCAAAATATTCCATAAACATCCCACATGATGTTTTATCCAATTTCACGACCCATAAATTCCTTATACGCTCATTTAGTAACTTTTCCTCCGTAGATAAGCTTAAATCAATACTAATAAGGAAAAATCCATACCTTTCACCCACTAGAATTGCAATATCTTCAATTATCACCTTGAATCCAAGTCAAGTTTCGTCACAATTCGATATTATAATCGCAGCTATGTGTTGTCCGAACTTAAATTCGGGAATTTCACTTAATTTGCGTTAAAATCTAGAGGACGGAAGTTGGGAGAGTTTTCTAGAAGATTTGGGAAATATTTGGAGTGTTCTTGGCTGAAAAATGAGGTTCAGGATCATATTTGATCCTTAAATAGTGGGTCAAATTCGGGTCGGGTCACTATAGCAGTTACTGAAGCAAGTCGGTAGCAGCGTTTCTGCTCTGTCAGCCTAACTTGTAACGTCCATAATTCTCCACTTCGATGCCGTATCGACGAGCGTTTTATTGCGTTGGAAACTAGATACGACGAACTTTATTTTAGGCTTTTATTTTGCTTCAAAACTCCTCATCCACTAAAAGATATTCTTTCTCCAAGTTGGGCCAAAATTGCCCCTCATATTTTCTTCCAAGTTCCAACAAATTTAATTTCCTTAATTCACTTGCCCTTCAATCCTTCCATAGCTTACTATATGAACTTAAACCCTTATAAGCATAAGATGGGCACATATCACTCTAGTGTTCACAATTAAGCCGTTAACACCTACGGAACTCAACGTCCAAACAGCGAGGTGTAACATCTCCTTCCCGGTTACGACTTACAAGATCATAATTCATCCCTTACGTAACAATACACTTAATAATGGTTCTTTCCCCACAATCCAAAATTGTTTTACCTAGCCATAGCTTGACATACTTACGTTCAAATTTAACAAGTGCTTCTCCGAAAGTACGGGGTGTAACATATACGGTCCGTATAAATGGTCGTATAATACCACCATGGGATAACCCCTCTCTAGAATGGTTATACTGACCATTATACATACCGTATAAGTGGTCGTACAACCCCATTTTTTTTCGAACTTGCTCTCGTTGATTCATTTGACTTCCAATCCTTATGGAACCTTCTTGGCACATATATGACACTTCATTAACCATCTAAGGAGCCCTATAGCTCCTCCTCAAGAAATTTCTAAATAAACATTAGCTCGATTGGTGCGAAACCTTCCCAACCACAACTTACATTTCCCTTCCTTCGACGAATTTAGTTCCACCGAGTCATGCGACTTCAAAATCTTGTAATACGCACCTAAAGCCATCAAATGCTCCCCTTAACTTCATAAGGACTTCATGTTTACCTTAACCTTGCATTAGTCTATTTACAGCACAACAACTTGAAATTCCCGAGATGTAACAGAATAGCAAGAACTCGGGGCATTAACCCTCAATTAATAGATTTATTTGAAATAACATCCACCAGGGTACAAGCATAAAATGGGATCAAAATTGAATATGTCGTATTGTTTTCTGTGGTTTGGCTACTCGTGGTGCTTTGCAAGGCGTAAAGAAAGCTTCTTCGTAGACAACACCCAGGATTTCTTGTTTTCAAGAAATAGGAGTGTTGAAAAACTGCTGCATCGTGATTTAGTATCCCTGATTTAGGAGTCATGGGGAAATGGGGTAGTTTAGTTAGGAGAGTCCATTATGAATAAAATTGTTGCATCGTGATTTCAACTGTAAAAATTGATTTTTATTTTAAATTATTAAAGATAAGGCATCGCCAGATTGGTCTATTTCTTAAAATTTCCATATTTTTAATAATTAATAAATAAATGTTAACCTTAACTTCTTAATAAATTGTGTTGAACACTTTATCTTGTAATTCAAATTCATCTTCCATCATTCAAGGAAATATAGAAATATAGAAATATTTAATTATTTAAAATTCAAAATAATAACTAATAACTAATCAATTGTCATTCAAACTCATTCAAGATCTATTTATTAAAAAAAAATTCAAAGTTTGAAGGATATGCAGAAATTTATTGGATTTTAATTATTTTAAAAGTTGGGATAACTATAGAGGAGAGAAAATGGTGCAAACATTTTGGAGCACTCACAAGTCACAACCAAAAAACTGATTTTCAATTCAAATTCATGTTATCCAAATCGGGGAGTGTCTTTCCGACTTAATCTCCCTTTATTTTGACCCTTTTACTTTTCAGTTAGCAAATCTTCTATCCCCTCCAACTTGAGGGAGCTGTGTTGACACTCAGAACAAGAGAAGATAGAAAAAGTTAAAGGAAAAGAAGTTGCGACATATAGTTGACAAAATGAACCATGAGACATAAACTGAAGAAGCTCTCGGACATGCCTGGAATTGATCCTGGATGTACAAACTATGACCCATTGTTGGATATAGAAGATTCCAACACGTGCTATGGAGTGCATGTGGAATATATATTTGTTTGGCTTAACACATAGCCGCCCCTTAAACTTGCCAGAATATTCCATTTATACACTCAAACTAAGCCTTGTTTCAATTGAACACCTCAATTCCTAATAAAGTATTTTTTTTAGACACTTTCGATTCAAATTTTGAGAATTTTTTTTTGCGTGTTTTCATTCATCTATTAGTTGTTAAGTTAATTACATAAAATATGCGATCTACTTTAATTATACGCATCAACCTCAAGTAAAAAATGCATGGAGTTTTACGGCTTATTGAGGCGAATGCGTATAATTAAAGGAGATGAAATATTTTATGTGGTTAACTTAATTATCTAATTACCTAATAGACGAATGAAAACACACGTAACAAGTTTCTAAAATTTAAACCGAAAGTGTCTAATTGAAGCACTTTATTAGGAGTTAGAGGTGTTCAATAGGAACATGACTTAGTTCGAGTGTCTAAATCCATAATTCCTGACAAGTTTAAGGGGCTACCTATGTATTAAGCCTATTTGTTTAGTTATTTTTGTTAGTTTGTTTTCAGCTGAGCCACTTGATGATAGCAACATGTATAGTTAGGTAGGTAAACATGTTTGAGCTTTCCCTACCTGTGTAAATAAAGGTGTATATTATAGTGGAAATACAATTTTACAGTTTGCCCTCCAAAATCTGTTTCTTCCTCGACTTCCTACAGATACAACCCAACCAATACAAGTCAACAAAGTAGGATAAAAATATAAGTGCTCACACAAAAAACTTTTAAGTACATGAAGAGAAGATAAATGTACTGTCGTACACAAGCCTAACTCCGGCAGATTATGACAAGAAACTGTGATAAATTTGCATGTATACAAGTTTGAAATTACTCACTTTGATAAAACTTTGTATAGATTTGAAGTGGAGAAAAAACTTTCGAATAATCTGCACAAACTTAGCATGATATATATAAGATGTGACACTAATAAATAACTCTTCCCAGAGGAGAAAAAGTTGATACAAGCTCAAGTAGGGACCTTGTAAGAAGGATCAACCATTTTCAAAATGAATAAGTTGCCAAGATCACCTCTTGATACCCTGTCAAAAATAGGATAAAGAATTAGAATTCTACAGGAATAGTAGGGGTGGCAAAATCAGACCAAGCTCATTTAATCCATAAAACCGGTCCAGAATTTAATGAGTTGGACGTAAGATACATTAATAATGGTTAAGTTTGGACGCAATCCAACTAAACCTCTTTATTTCTACTAGCCCAAATCACTCATAGTATTTGCCCAAACTGACTCGTGAATAGCCAGTAAGGTTTTTTTTTTTTTTTTTTTTTTTTTTTTTTTTTTTTTGGGTTACATTATCACTTTCTCTTCTTTGATGATCAAAATTTGATCCCGGGAGACAGTAGGTTCTGTTGAGGTGTTACGCGCCTACTTCACCCTTTTGGGGAGAGTGTTACACGCCCACTTCACCCTATATATTGAGGCGTCTATTGTTATATTTAATTACATTACTATCAGTCGAATTTAGAGGACTTTTCCTTGCATTCTTATTGTGGCTACTCTTGCATTGATTATTCAATCTTCAAGACTTAACTTAAAGGTGGTAAGTTTGATACGAATTAAAGGAGAGTTGCTTAACAGGATTGTACCAAGGCTAGTGTATGCTTGTACTTGGTAGTTATTTTAGTTAAAAGTAGAATTAATAGGGGTCCACTCTGGAATACACAGTTAGATCCCTAGTCTTTACCATATTACTTTTGTTATTTGCTTTTCAGTCCCTAAAAGTTAGTTATACAGTTTTATCCTCTAGCTAAGTGGCAAGGATAAATAATGTAATCAGTCTTATTCACCAGGAATGAAAATATTGGTATCTCTAGCATAGTATAGTTTTTATCTTCCTTCTTAGCTGTAATTCTTCTGTTGCATCGGTGGTATCGGAGCAACGATTTGGCTCGTGGAACAATGGCTTCTAATTCGGAGATGATGGGTTTGCTCAAAAAAAATTTTAGCAGATATGGTGAATTTTCGAGTAGGCAAACACGGTTGGAAGAAAGGCAAGAACGAACGAGAAGGGAACAGAATTAGCTATGCAACAAATATGAGAGGTTGTCAATGGTGAAAGGCGATTTGAAAGAGATAAGGGTATCGCGTTGTCGGAGGAGGAGGAGCCGTACTCACCTTCGGACACTCCCCCGCGAATCGGGGAAACTTCAATACAAATCCCTAATTCTCGATTGGGTAATGGAGCGTGTAATCTTCAATCACAAGTCTCGCATAGCAATATTCAATCACAAACACTCGTCATTAGCAACCGTTAATAGTCCAATTAACCTAACACGGTCCACAATCTTCATCCATGTTTGCTCAGAGTGACCTCACAACCTATAAACCCTTCCCAAAACCTTCAAACCCCTACATTCCAGCATTCCTTTCCCCAATCTCACCTGAACCCGAGTCTGTTAAACCAAATTCCCCCAATTAATTTCAATTCAAACTCCCAAGCTTCACAATATCAACCCACTCAATTTCCCTCTTATCACCCTTCTCCATTTGGTGTAAGGACCGTGCAAGTTACTTCCGCACCAAGTAACCGTACTATAATGTATATGGAGCTCCAACTACTCATATCCCACCACCCTTATATCATCAAAACCCTTATGTGCAAAACCCCTATGTTCACCACCATTCCAAAACCAAAGTCCTAATTATAATTTCGAACCAACAAACCCACAAGCAACAACAATATGACCTTACCGATCCCATCCTTTACCAAATATACAAAGATTGAGTTCCCAAAATTTAATGGTGCTGATTTAAGGACTTGGTTATACAAGGTGGAACAATTTTTCTCGCAGAAGAGATAACCTTGAACCCGAGAGATTGAAGTTGGTAGCCGTACACTTTGATGGGGATGCTTTGCAATGACATCAGGGATATATGAGAAGCAGATCTCATTTGCCCCTTCCAACTTGGGAAGAATATTTATGTGCCTTGGTGATAGATTCGGGGCTGAGTATTCAGACCCTATGACCGAATGAGAGTCAAACACACGGAATCGCTAAAGATTATCGGCGGCATTTGACGAGTGTGATGACTAGAATTAATCTATCTACGCTGATCATGCTATCGTATTTTTTTTGAACAATCTCAAACTCGAACTTAGTGATGCTTGTGAGGATAGGCAATCCTTGCAATTTGCCTCAAGCATACTACCTAGCAAGATTGCATGAATCTAACTTTGCCGCCCAAAGCAAGGCCATGAAGAGTTATGCTGGAACTCGGCCAAATTCACCCGAAATGTAGGTGGAACTGGTTCTAATACGCCTATAAGGGAAACACGGTGGATACGGGAATGCCGCACTCACATCGCTAGGATGGACAGCTCTAAGAGAAGGAATTTGACTCCAACAGAGATGGATGAAAAAAGGGCTAAAGGATTGTGTTTTTAAATGATGAGAATTTTTTTCCTCGGGGCATAAATGTAAAAATGCTAAGAGGCAATTGTTCTCTTTAGAACCGGAAAATATTGAAGAACAATTTGAAGAGGAGGTTATTGGAGAAGAATTGCAATTGGAGGAAGAGACAGGGGAAGTATTGAAGGAAACCATGGAAAGTTGTGCTATATCATTACGAGTGCCCTAAATAGTATTTGGATACGAACTTTGAGGTGAAGGGATTCAGTGAACAAAGTCCATAGAAGTCTTCATTGATTCGGATCAACACACAACTTCATTGATGAAAGTGCGGCAGTAAGACTAAAATGTGAAGTGATTCAAATTAAACCTCAGAGAAATCCCAACCACAGTGCAAGGGCTTCAAAGGCTAATGCAAGGGGAGAGGGGATTTATTGAATCCCAATAGGAAAAAGTGATATGGTACTTGGGGTCCAATGGCTGTATCCCTTAGAGGATATTAGATTGACTTCGGAAGTTGGAGATGGAATTTGAATATCGGGGAAAAATGTTGACCCACACATGGCATTCAACCCAAGTTTAAAACTTGAGAACCCAAGGCCATTAGCAAAATGAATGTGATCACTTCTCAATTCTTTATGGTTAAGGTGAGAAGTGCAGGTGGAACTAAAAAGTGAGAAGGAACCCTTGAGCCGGTAGAAGTGAAAGAGCTCTTGACAGAATATCAAGGGATTTTTTGGGGAACCTAAGACATTACCCCCATCTAGGGGTGTGTTTGATCATCATATCCCATTCTTGGATGGAGTTACTCCCGTAAATGCAAGGCTATACGGGTATTCTCCAATTCAAAAGGATTTGTCAAGAAATGGTGCGGGAAATGTTATCTCAAGGTATAATTCAATATAGTTCTAGCCACTTATGCTTCACCTGTGGTGTTGGTGGGAAAGAAGGATGGATCATGGAGATGTGTGTGGATTATAGAGCTCTCAACAAGGTGACTTTGAAGGACAAATTCCCCAATTCCAATCTTAGAGGAACTCTTGGATGAACTTGGGGGTCTAAGGTATATTCAAAAATAGACTTGAGAGTCGGTTATCATCGGATTAGAATGACACCGCCGATATCCCTAAAGCGCTTTCAAGACACACTGGGCACTATGAATATTTGGTGATGCCCTTCGGGGTTAACTAATGCCCCATCAAGCTTTCAAAGTCTCATGAATCACATATTTCAGAATCATCTTAGAAAATTTATTTTAGTTTTCTTTGATGATATCCTAATATATAGTAAAAGCTTGGAGGAACTTTTAGTTCATTTAAAAATCACCTTTGAATTGATAATACACAACCAACTCTTAGGTAAAAAGAGCAAATGTGTATTTGCTGCATCAAGAGCAGAATATTTAGGGCACTATATCTCGGCGAAGGTGTAGCAACCGATCCAAAGAAAATTGAAGTCGTGCGGAAATGGCGAAACCAACCTCAATTAAGCATTGAGAGGGTTCCTTGGGTGACTGGTATTACGAAGATTCATTAAGGGGTATGGGGTCGCAAGCAAACCCTAACCATCACAGTTAAAGAAGGATGGGTTTGAATGGAATCAGAAAGCCAATGAAGCTTTTGACAAGGCCGAACGTGGCACTCACAACAAAGTGATCTTGATTCTTCCCCCGATTTTACAAGTGACATTTGTGGTAGAGACTTATGCTTGCAATATGGGGGTTGGAGCGTATTAATGCAAAAAGTGGCAACTCCGTTGCCTATCTTAGCAAGGGACTCTCAACTCAACATCAATTGTCACGTTTATGACAAAGAATCGCTAGCATTGGTGATGTGATTGGCAAATGGGCTCAATATTTAACTCGGAAGAACTTTTGTTGTCAAAATTGATCAAAAGGCACTCAAATTCCTTCTAGAACAAAAGTTGCATGGGTACTCAACCGAAGTGGATTACTAAACTTATGCAAGATGATTTACGCATAGAATACAAGAAAGGGAAGGAAAACAAAGCAATCGATGCACTATCTAGAATGCCATTAGTAGAGTTAGGTCGCTATGGCCCTTTCTACAATCAAAATCGATTTGTTGGAATTGATTATGAAAAGTTGGGATTTAGACCCCGAGTTAAAAGAATTGATAATCGGTATCAAAACAGGGAAGTATGAAGGCAATGGATACACTTTCATTCATGAACGACTTAGAAAAAATAGGAAGCCGGTTATAGGCCGACGAGCAATCAGCGAGAAAGGAAATTATGTAGTTGTGGCACAATTCACGGTGTAGGTCACCTTTGTGGAATAGACCACACATTCGGAAGCTATCTTCCTCGTTCTCGGAAAGTTAGTTAAGAGAAGATGTGCGAAGCATGTGAAGGAATATGACACTTGTCAAAGGCATAAGTATGACAATGCTCCATATCCAGGATTAATACAACCCTTGAAAATTCCCGAATTTGCTTGGGAAGCATAAGCATGGACTTCGCTAGAAGGACTTCCTAAGTCAAAAGTGAAAAGCTCGTCATTTGGGTGGTAGTGGACGGACTAACCAAATATGCTCATTTTGTAGGTTTATCACATCCTTATTCAACGGTACCGAGGTGGCCAAATTATTCTTGGAGAACATTTACAAACTCCATGGTATGCTAGAAGACATTGTAAGTGACGGAGACACTATATTCACTAGCAAAATGTGGCAGGAGCTGTTTGGAATATGGGTGTCACTCTTAACACATCAGCGCTTACCACCCCAATCTGGCCGGCCAAAGTGGTAAAATGATGTCTAGAGACTTATTTGAGGTGCTTTTGTTCGACTCTCAAGGTGACTCGGTTTTCTTACTTAGTCGTCGAGTGGTGGTACAACACCACTTTCCACGGCTATTCAAACTACCCCATATGAAGCCCTTTATGGTTAGCCACCTCCTTTCGCACCGCCTTATGTATGCGGGGTACGCTGTGAAGAAGTTGATAGGAGCTTGATTACTAGAGAATTCAAATTTCGGTTGTTGCGGTATCATTTTGAAGAGAGCACAACAAAGAATGGAGGGCAAGCCAACAAGCATAGATCCCGACGGGGAAATTCCAAGAAGGAGATTGGGTGTATTTGAAAATTGACCATATAGACAAGTTACAATGTCCGGGCTGATTTACTAAATTATACGCTTACGTACTACGGCCCCTATCAAGTCCTTCGGAGAAAATAGGAGTTGTAGCCTATAAGTTGTCCTACTAAAGACACGGTTGCTTTTGCACCCTACGCTTCCATGTCTCACAACTTAAACCGCCACCAAGTACCAAGCACTATCTCTCCCCTCACCGCTCTCTCTCCTAGTCCTTCCCATCGCTCTAAACCCAACAAGATTCTTGAGAGAAGAATGATCCAAGGGTAACAAGGCAATCACACAAGTGAAGGTACAATGGGAGCGATTACGATGTAAAGCCACGGGGAAGATTACCAAGCCTTGGCGATCGGGTTCACTTTCTTTTATTCCTCGAGGACAAGGAAGCTCTTATGGGGAAGGATTGATACGAATTAAAGGAGAGTTGCTTAAGGATTGTACAAGGCTAGTGTATGCTTTGTACTTGGTAGTTATTTTAGTTAAAGGTAGAATTAATAGGGGTCCACTTTCTGGAATACACAGTTAGATCTAGTCTTACCATATTACTTTTGTTATTTGCTTTTAGGTCCCCAAGAGTTAGTTATACAGCTTTTGTTACACCCCGTATCAAAGAACTAAGGTTAGACTCATATCATTAGAGTTCTAGTGAAAAAAAAACTCTATCGTTGAACGTTTTGCGAAAGGGGTTGATAGGCCTACTTCGGGCAGTGATAACTCTTTGATTAGTTGGGAATTTGGGAAAGTACCCTCAATGAAAGTTGTAGTACATAAAAAATTTTCTAACGATATAAGGACCGGACGATCGTAGATGGAGCGAGGAGATATGATCGTCTCAATATAGCTAATAGTAAGGCGTTTAAAAGTCTATAGAATCGGTTAAGTTTTTGATACGTACGTCTTCCAGTCGAATTTCGTGAAAATCCGTTGGGAATTTGAGGAAACTTAAAACATGAAAGTTCTTTTGAAATAGCTTTCAACGGTATATTATGGGCCTTGAACAGAGCTATGTACAAGAAGTTATGCCTATTTTACCGAACACCGCGCACAAACCGACACACACCGCTTCTCGGGGCGCGTGAGGGCGCGTGAGAGCGAGTGCGATGGCCCCGCTTCGCTGGCTGATCGCGCAACTCTGAGTAGTTACCTGCAGAATGTTGCGCGATTCACCCGCATCGCGGACCCATTGCGAAACAGGTCGATTTCGGGTCAAAAGTTGGATTTCGCGTTTTAAGTTATATTTAAGCTTGGGGTTTATTTCCCTAACATCTCTAGTCACGAAAAATCACCCTAAAGTCAGAGGGAACAAGTCCCAAGCCTCAAGAACCCTCCAAGGTAAGTTTTATCATGATTCTAGATTGAATTCAAGTCCCTAATCCCTTTCTAACTTAAGTAAACCCTTCTAATCCATAGAGTTGTGATTGGAACATTATTGTTGGAGGTGGAAACCCTAGAACCCAAATTCAAGAGGATTGAACGTCAAAAGGTAATGCTTCGCACTCTAATAATTCATAATAGTGAATTGATGAGTTCTTGGGAGAATAGTAAATGAGTTTAGTAAAGAGAATTATACGAACTATAGTAGGGTTTTGGATTGTTGACTTGAGATTGTTATAATTATATGGGTGATGGAGAATGATGTTAATTACACCTAATTGAGATTGTAGAATCGGCTAGAAGTAATAGAATGGGGATTGGGTGAAGAAAACACCATTAATGAAGGTTGTGGAGCTCATGCCCACCAAGTGTTTGATAAAATGCTTAGATGATCAAAGCACGGATATTGTTGCTAATATAGAATCCCTATGACTGTTTTGCTATAAATTAAAGTCGAAGGGATTGAAGGACATTGTGATACGCTCGAAAGCGAAGTCAAGGTATGTATGCGCTATCCACGTGTGGGAACATCCTTGTTCTTCCCCATGTTTCAGTATTCCATGACTACACACCAAGTTTTAGGATTCTAGGTATATTCATGATAAACCCTAGACACTTGAACCACGATGTATATTATATGGTCAGTTACAATTCCGTTTGATTAGTCTTAATTTACTGTTTTGGTGATTGAGACCCAGTCCGTAATCTATGAAAACCCATAACTTGCATCTCATGGGTTCTATAACACAAGCTATGAGATATTTTGCTTATTTCCATGAAAAGCTCGCATATATGCATTTATTGTCATGTTTTCATGTACCCATGTTCACGTCAAGACTCAGAAATCATGTCTTCAGTTATTTTCATGTTCGGGAGTTGTATTAATACCGAGAAGGCTCAGATAGCCTGAAACTACGTATGCCAACGTAGGATAAGGATCGCTCCGCCCAGTTAGGACGATTCCTTCATATTTTCCCCATTGAGGGATTTTGGATCCATTCATATCATGTTCATGTCTCGTGCCCCGGCAAGGTACGAGATGGCTTAGCTGATCGGGCCGAGATCAGACTCCACGTTTCTCCCCGTGGTGGTTCATGTCGGTATTACAGATTATTTCATGCTTACAGTACTCATGTTTATGTTCAGTTTCAGTATTCAGTTTCAGTTTCAATCTCATGTTTATATATCATGTGCCTGCTACTTCTCTCATGTGTTTACATACTAGTACATTCAAAGTACTGACGTCCCCGTTTATTGCCTTGGGGGCCTGCATTTCACGATGCAGGTACTGACTTACAGGACGACACACCTGCTCAGTAGGACAGCTCTCGTATCAGCTTTTGGGTGAGCCCCATTCTCTTCGGGGTTTAGTCAGTTGTTTACTTTATGTCATTGATGCATTAAAGGTATGCTGGGGGCCTTGTCCCAGCAAGTACGTTTTATGTTCAGACTCATGCTAGAGGTTTCATAGACTAGACAAGTCAGTTGGGTCATGTTGGACTTTCAGAGTCGATTAGCCATTTTGGCACAGTTATGGTATTATCCGCGCTTTTTTTTTTAAAAAAGTATTTAATAATTAATATTACGTCGTATGTTTTCTTAAAGCCCATCGTGTTTAATATTATATTTTCGCTCGTATGCCTCATGATGATTCGAGAAAACCATATAGTTCGCTCGGTCACATGCGGTACGATCGAGCACCGAGTGCCGTGTTACGCCCGTGCCATGGTTCGGGGCGTGAGCTTTGTCCTCTAGCTAAGTGGCGAGGATAAATACGCCTAATCGGTCTTATTCACCAGAATGAAAATATTGGTATCTAGCATAGTATAGCTTTTTATCTTCCTTCTTAGCCGTAATCCCACATCGCATCAAAGTTTAACTCCTTCAAAATTCTAGATTACTTTTAGGTATTCAATAAAGGCGTTAAGTTTAAGCTTAGGGTTGCTCTTAGTTACTCTAAGAGGGGTCGAGTTCCATAACATATTTTCTTGGTTAATTCTCTATCAAAGGCGATTAATCTAGGCTAGTGGTTGTTGCTATATTAAGGAAATAAATCTTGGGTCTAATTCAACCCCAACATCTAGCTCTAGAGGTGAGGATTGACCAAGCCGTATAAAGAGACTACCCATCCCTTTTTTATCTGATGTGGGACTCTTCAACACCCCTTAGCACATCTAGCCAGGACATCCGGAGCGTGGGCAATATAATATGGTGGACCAACATCAGGAAACCATAAATGAGATGGGTCCTGCTCCGATACCTTGTTAAGGAAATAGATGCCTAACTCAACCCAAAAACTAGCTCTAGAAGTGAGTATTGCCCAAGCCATATAAAGAGACCACCTGTCCCTTTTTAGCTAATGTGGAACTCTTCAACATGTTAGGAATCAATTTGAGAGTTTAGGTTACCTTGAAGTTCTAGATTCTTTCTTGAATTTCTTGATCCACTTTGAGTTCGTCTATTTTTACTTGTCTCATCTTTTTTCGTTCTTGTTATTTCTTTTAAGCTTCCGCACATTCTTAATTTTATTGTTTCTATCTTGGATCTCTAAGTTCTTTCTATCAAAAATATTCTATGTCAATCATCCTAAATGTTATGTTCCACATACAAGTAATAGACTCTGAATGAATTGGTAATTCTACTATATGTGTTATAGTCCAGTCCCACATCAGTACTACTATGTGCTGATGTGGGGTTCATAGCTTGCTTTTGGGCTAGTTTTGGGGGTGTGGTTTTCCCTGGATTGTAACAATATGGCCCATAGGGAAGAATCAATTCAGTTTCAGGTCATAGAGTGAATGGATCTCCCCTAAAGGAAATTTGTAAATCAACAGTGATGCAATGCCAATTCAGGAAACGGGTTGTAGGCACGTGATCTGAGCTTTTGCATACATTTATTTATGAAGTATAAACAGATCATGTTAATAAATTAAGCCTCAGCTTCTAAAGACTCAAGAATACATGAATTACAATATAATACATAAACTCACCTCAATTCTTCATCCAAGTAAGTCATTTCAAGCTCACCTTGAGCTCTTCCAGGAGCTTTAATAGGTATCTGTCAGCCAACAACGACGAGATGAAAACTACATGTTAGAAAAAAGATGAAAAAAAGGCCGATACATAACTATCATGAAGTTACATTAGCAGCTCATTCTTTTTTGTATTTGGAATAGAAAAGTGTCTAAAATGCATTACAAGCAAAAGTAACTCCTTTGCAGGAAAGTGATGAGTAAAGGATGTGAAACATACTAGCCCAGCAATTTTGAAATAATCAAACTTCACTGCCACCTTTCTTGAATTCAGAGGGGTCAAATCTGCAGTAACCTTCAGCACATTGATTGAATAAGTAAGTGGTAAAATATGGAAAGATGCTACTGTAGACAGAAATAAATGGCAAGATATATGTAAATTATGCTTGGCCAACAATGATTTAACTTTTGCATTTACTTTCTAGTTAACTACTATGCTTTCTCTCTTGTATGGAGGAAACGTGTAAAGAAATATACCATTTTTATCCACTTGTTAGAACATACAGTGACCTATGCATTGTGTTATCGTTTTCAATTGGACAAAGGTTGAGTAGCCTTGACATGAAGGGCTTTCTTAAACCTTAGGCAGGAAAGAGGGAGGGGGTTGACGATGATTACTATAAAAGGCTAACTTTCTACTGAACTTTGGATTCACCTGATACTTATACAGAACACGATATGCTAACACTTTGGAACTGTACAATCAAAATTTACAAGAATTACTCTTTTGTCCTTTGACTTATTAACCTTTTTTGTTTATATTCGGCTCATACGCAAATGTAATCCTGATAAAATTGGACTTGGCATAACTAAGCCTTTATTTACTTCTGTTACCATTTTATTGTGCTAGGGAATTGAAAATATGTTAATCAGTAAAGTTGATACAAAAGATGCTTAACAAAATCAGTACAAAAATTTAACAAAGATAATTCAAGAGGCGATAATGTGGAGAAGTTATACTGAAGAAATTCAACAGTAGTTAAAATATAACGACATATATAGGGTCACCTTAACAGATCAAATCTAATCATAAAATAAAACTGTCATGCTTGGGCAGAAGGAGCGCTCAGTACCAACGAGTTGTGACATCTACAGATTAGGTTTGTGATGTCTCAGTAATTTAACAAAAGGCTATTATTCTGGTTAATTTTTTCTAAAGCATATCAATGAATGATCAAATGCCTACAATTGGGAAACAACAGTCATAGGAAATTCTGTTGTATACTGTTCCTCTTCATATTTTACAAACTAAACCAATCCACAAATTAGGTAAGATCAGAGAAACACGATGTAGGGTAAGAAATAGTGAAAATTAGTTTTTCCACCTAACACCAGTCACAGGTAACACAGCTGGAGAAAAAGTAATCTAAAGTGCCTTATGTTTAAGTGTAACTCCTAACAAGTGAAACTTAGTTAAGTGTGATATAACTGGACAAATTCTGCACTCACTAGACAAAAAACTGGCTCATTAAATAGACAACTCAGGTAACTAAAGGTGACATTTCCTTTCCTGAACCTAATTGATATAGTAAATCTACGCAATGATTTTGGTTCCGCGAAGCCTTAATTTGATGTGGTCAAATTTTTCATTTTTGTTAGTTTCTTTTGGTTGTGTGTGGGGGTGGGGGGGGGGGGGGTGCAGAATTTGGCATTAAAAGGCAAATGCTTAAGCATCAACCTATAACAATCAAACTAACTGGAAACAGCAGAGTAGCTAGTACATTAAATAGAACTATACGTTATTGATAAAAAGTTTCTTCTGCATTGCAATCTATAAAGAATTAGCTGTATAATTTGATTTTATGGTAAAATTAGTGGTTTGAAGCTTTCCAAATCTCTTAAAGCATGAGAAAACATTTAGTGTAGGTTGTTTGAAGGAACAGTAGATGGGTTCTCTAGACTATTACTCCCCTCATCTTCTTTTTGCTTTTCACTATGTTTTTAATACCAATATTGCATTCACATAGTATTAACTCTTAACCTTTTTTCTCCTCTAAAGCCTTCTTTCCGGAGAATTTTCATTCTCTAGTTAATAAGGATCTAGGATAATTCAATTAGAACTCCTGAAATATCAGGAATGGCAGCTCAAACTCAAAAGTTACCTCCCTATTAGGTTTGTTCTCTCACCAAACTTCACTGGCAAATCAAACTTAAACTATCATTGTCTGAATTACAAAAGGAAATCCAAGCAATTCTTTCCAGTTTCCCCATAATTCAACCAGGAATCTTAGTTTAACGTTTGGTTGAAAGACAAAAAGCAAGGAGCAGAAAAAGAAACTGCAAGTTCCTGGCCCTGGTCATTTAATAGGCCATTTCGTAGAAACAACAATCCAATGAAGGCGAAGGATACTGAAGACAATTTATAGTTTCGAAGTTGCAAGCTCATAAATATAGAGTAATTCCATGATTACTAGCAAATAAGGGAGTTTCACAATGAATTTCAAAAAGCCTCAGAAGCTTCAGTCAACTTAACATTGTTGGGTAACAAAAAAGTTGATTCCAAATCAGATACCTGGTTGAAGAACGGCCATCCTTCCATATTCTGAGCCCGAAGTGTATCTACATTTATTGCTTGGTAGTTTACTCTAGATCTCAATATCTTGGGTCTCTGTTCAAAATTAAGATATGAGTGCCACCATTTATATAACTGTTAGAAAGAACAAGAAGGCTAACATCAACACGATACTAGATACTTGATCATACAGTAGCTGATTTCTCCTAACCTCTAAAAGAGAAATGAGATATGGGAACTAGAAAGTGCTAAGCACTTGTTACCTTGTCCTCTTGATTTACCTGGCCTTTCTTAGCATTTAAGCATGCAATCACATACCAATTAAATGAGGAAATCTTTATCTTCACTAAATTGACTGCCTTGTACAGTAAAACAGAAGAGAGAACTAATTCCATACTAAATTTAGGGTTATGTTGATTTGACTCAGCAATGTATCATCCTTTATTGTTCTTTTATGCATGTTATTACTCTATTATCGTTGGATTTGAATTTCGAGATGTTTGAATTGTTTTTGGCTTGCCCAGTATCGGGTTTGATGGGTGCCATCACAGTTCAGGTAAAGTGGATGGTGACATTCACAAACTCAACAATCTACCCAGCTTGTTGGCATTTAAATAAGGTATACAGTTGCTTGAAAGGACCTACAGGCAGAATTTTCATGACATTCAATAAAGCATTTACTGGTGGTTCTAGTTTTCACCTGAGTCTGTAAAATTGACTTCGATGTAGTGTATATAAGTTCCCATTTTCCATTCAGAAGACTTGACTTGAGGGGCTCCTTTGTTGGATTACAAACTTCAAGTTTGCCAGCGATCTAATCAAATAACATTGTTAAGGAAAGTTTGACAGACTATATTAAACATGATGTGTACAATATCTCAGAATTCTAATATAAGCATAATACGTAAGATTAGAAGATAAAAACCAACTAGATAATTCAATTATACGGATCATCTTTGCTAACCTGACTCTTAAATTCCGGAACTTATAGACATTGAGCAAGTCTGGACATAGATAAGAAAAACATGGTATTACAATCAGCTCATGGCATAGAATATTTATCCCTGCAATAACAAGTGAATGATGAATCTGAACTACCCAAGAGCAACCCTTTTTGGCCGAGCTGATGGAACACTTCCTATAGTGATCATTATTGGATAGAATGTAACTCATCTAGTGTAGAACTAATTGTGAAAGAATAAACTCTATAAGTAGTATACTAAACTGAACAATATCCGTAATTCAATAAGTGCCTATATAGCGAGAACTTTTACTACCTCTGCTCCAACTTTCTTACATTTGGTACATAAGTTATAGGCATAATACATACTCCTCCGTCCCAATTTAGAACCACAAGATTTAAAGTCTCTCTTTATTTCTTAAACTCCGTACCTAATCAAACTAAGACACTTAAATTAGGACGGAGGGAGTAGATAAACACTTTCTTAATTGAAGAAATAATTGGAAAATAAACAATTCTTATTTCCATTTTCCGACTCTCTTGTATTACCAACTAACATGTGTTTCAAACACAGGGAATCAGCTCTTTAGACGCACATTGGACACCTCAATTCGTCCTCACTGTTTCGTGGAACCCAGAAAGTACGTGCTATTAATAAATTTTGGATGTGTCTAGATGATCATTTTTATAAGTTGAAGTGCTCAATTGACACAATGGAGACAAGTTAAGGTGTCTAGAAGATCATTTTGTGAGTTGGAGTGTTAAAGTGACAGTAGAGGCCAAAATATATGCCTCAAATATAGTACCATTAGCATGTAAGTAAGAACAAAATGGAAATGTCAAAATCAAATAGTTCCGGAATATATAAATGTACAAATCTTTTTGGACCAAGTAATTAAGCAAACCTGATCAATTATTTCCTGGTCTTCAGGACTGGCTTCAGCACCACGATCAAGAGGTGCAATGGCCTCAAGAAGCTCTTGTTTAATGGGTGTAGCGTCTTTGGTCTTGTTGAAAAAAGCAGGGAAGAAAGAAACATGTGTCCGCCATTTTTGATTTAGAGGAGAAGTGGTGATATTATGAGGATTTTGGATAGCAGGGAAAGACAACGTAGTGGAATGAGAGTAGTAAAGTTTTGGAATGGAATATGTGGACTGAGTAGCAACATGCTTCGGAGGGGATAGTGAGGATAAGGCCATTAGGAGTGGTGCAAATGAGTTTCTACTTCATTCTTAGCTCATGTATTTAGCATTTTCTAACAGGCGCGTTTTCCTTCACCAACCAATTCTATTCTCTCTTAATTGAAGTTCTGCCAATTCAAATGTAAGAATTGCACTTAATTTTTGTGTTAGAATATTCTCCGAGTAATTTATATGCTGTGCTTTCCTTTTTAACTTATTCTAAATGAATGTTATATTGTCATACTTAAAAATATATTAACTTTAAAATTTTCATTTATCCTTATAATGAGATGATTCTATATATGATTCAGTCGGGGTTGTTGTGTTATTTCAATACTTTTGGGAGTTGGAGACTCGGTTTTTGCGCGATTCAAAGGTGAAAGATCATTGTCAATTATTGTGTATGTGTTTCTAACTTGGATTTAAGTTATTTCATCGAATACCCATTGATTTTGATGCTTATTTCATGAAGATCTGGGTTTGAAATTGGGGAATATATTCTTGCCCTAATTTAAGAGAGTATAATTCATTAAATTGAAGGTCAATCCGTATATAGATTTAAGAGTTGACTGTGGATTTGAACCAGTGGGAGAATGGGTAACCAGAAATTGTATAACAATTATGATTTTTATCCGGAACTCGAGTTTGACTTTTTGGTAGATTTTTTATCCGATTTCATTTAATATTTTAGTATGGGTATCGTTGAACTCATTTAACCCCTTTTGAGGGACTTTTAACAAATAGAGCTTTTAGGTGTTAGAAAGGCAATTTTAAATTTTATTGTAATTTTGAACGGGTAAGTTAAGCTTTGCTTCGATAAAGATTTTTTTAAAAATGATAATTGCGCCTTTATGGGTATTGGTAAAAGACGTAAACACCCGGCGTGTTTTCGG
>NW_026725478.1:0-61002 GCF_029784015.1 Lycium ferocissimum
ATACACTTGTTTGCTTGGTTTATTGTTATCTTATTGAGCTACCTACGACGAATAAGGGAATTGGAGAATCTAATGGCTCCAGCCCAAGTACATACACCGCTAAGCTTTATGCTTAGCGATAGTTGTTTTCTATCGTAGGTAAGGTGCAAGATGAGATGTGAAGATGGCCGATTAGGAGTAGATTTTTGGGAGCCCTTGTGAAGATCACATTTGCATTTTGCATGCGGTTCTTGTAAAATTTTGGGGACTTGTACATGATACACGTGTGACACTTATGTATGAAATTTTTGAAGGCTTGTGGAAAACAAGACCATATGCTTGCAACATGAACTTGGTGACTTGTTTTGCCATTTTAGGGTGTGCTTTTAACTTAAGTCATGCCATGTACCGGGTCTATATTTTTGTCTTGAAATTATGTACAAAGAAAGACAATAGTTTTGCGATAATCACTAGTTTGAGTTTTATGTATTTTATGGGCCTGCAATGGTCTTGGATTTGGAAGCGAAATTTCAAAACGAATTTTCTTAAATAAGTTGAATATTTGAGAAGGGAATTACCACTTTAAAATGATACCCTGATATTACATTTTATCTAAGAAATTTTTGAAGGGCGTAATGAAAAAAAGAAGAATGCCGCACTTTTTCCCCTTTTTCGCGTGGCCCTTTTTTTCCGCTGTTAAACCTATTCGTGAATATCCTTTGGCATAAGCTTCTTCTAAAGGTCGTAAGTGTAAAATTAGCTTTGATTCGAAGGTGGCACCCTCCCAAAGGGATGCTACGGGAGTAAGCAACAATATCACGTGAGCTGGTAAGCCGCCGCAAACTCTCGCCCTCCTCATCTAAAAACTCTTCGGAGGCTCGGGGGACTCGGCGCGTTGCGACCGAGCTGCCCCAGTGAGCCCCGCCTCCGGTTTCTTCTTTGCTCCCCTGCCTCTATCACGGCCACGACCCCTAGCTTGTCCTCTTCCTCCACGAGCTTTTGCTACAGCGGCCTGAACTCCTTCGCGAGCTACGGCCCTAGCGGTCGGCAAGGGTGCCTCGTTTGCTGCTGCTGCCGCACGAGTCCTCACCATCTGTGAGAGAATAGAAAGAAAAGTCAGATACCAATTTGAATCATCTAGATACCAATTGGAATCAAGTAGCACGAAAGAAAGAAAGAAATTGAAGTTTCCTAGTGTCCCATAGCCTCCCGAAAATAAGTACAAGCGTCTCCGTACCGATCCACAGTACTTTACTAGACATGTCCTAGTACGATGAGATCAACGAACCTAAAGCTCCGATACCAACTTTGTCACGTGCCAAACAGACGTGAGTGGCACCCACACTAGTCCTATAGTGGGCGAACCAATCCCTTAACCCATTATCAAACCAATGCCAATTTCTTAAACCAAAACACTGCTAATAAATAATACCATAAAATGTCTAAAAATAAAATAAACTAAATAGTAAGTGTGGAAGTCTAGCTATTACATCCCCAAAATCAAATAGTCACCGTACAAGGACTTTAAGTAATAATGTCTAAAGAAGAGGTACTGTCTAAAAATAACATAATGTCTGGGATGAAAATAGACATCTGAAATAAAGAAAGATCTTCAGGCGGCATGGCACGGATAAAAGCTCATCCTCGATCTTGATGTGAACAACCTCAACTAGATGTGTGGTCTGAAAGACGTCTCTGGCTCAAAATCTGCACTCACAGAAAAAGTGCAGCAAGTGTAGGTCAGTACAAACAACACGTACTGGTAGTTATCATAGGCCGACTAAGATTAGTATCATAATTATATACATAAAATAAACGAAATAGGCAGACAGGCACAACAAACATGTAACCCAAATAAGATCCTCAATTTATCCACTCGCAGAATAAGTCACCAATTATCAACAATGAAATACCAATGCTTAAGCCAAAGAAAGTAATATAAACAATAAAGTTCCAACTCTGTCACAAATCTGTACACACATGCAAAATGGTAATGTTTTCCCGAAATAGCCATGACCTATCGGGGACCCATGGTGTCCATGTACCACTCGTTCCGAAAAGAACCTCAGACCACGAGCTCACAACTAGGCTACATCGTCACCCTTGTCAAATGTGCCTTAAGAGTTGTATATGTTCCATCTCAATTATCATCAACAACGTCTCATAATCAAATCACAAGGGATGACTCAAGAACACGTATCAAGTCAACATCAATGAAGTATAATCAATAACACAAGTCACAAGTTGACCCACAAATAATCAGCTCAATGAGAATATAATATGAAGCTATCTCAATCAGTCTCTGAAGGGTATATATGAATACCTTCATTACAATGGTCTAAAGAATTCAATTCAAGTTTATCAACCTCAACAATGGGGAAACACTTCACACAATTTAATCACACAACTAACAACAATCACCCAAACTCAATTTCCAAAGTCCTAGACATGCTTTCTCTAATAGATTCTACGACATATACAATCAACTAATCAAAGTCTAATTCAAGTAGACCGTAACCTACCTCAGAGCCGAACTGGAACAATGCAATCACTTCGCAATAGCTTTTTCTTCCCTCAAACCTTTGGAACGTTCAAAGTCTAGAATTACAATTCTAATTTAGTAAAGGATCATCAACTTAATAATAACAAATTAGGGATGACAATCCTACCAATTCTACCCTTAATCAAATTGTTTAATTATCCTTAGGGTCATAATCATCCTAATGCTAGTCTCAAGCATCATATTGAATCAATTAATGGGTTCTCTAATCATTTTAACCCTTCCAATCTGATTTCTAGCCAAAGTTCACAGTTTTATTGGAACCCTAGGTCTCAACAACCAATTTCCATCATTGAATATCAAGTTCTCATGCTATGAAGCGATAATCTCTACTCCTAGATAGTCGAACAATCAATAAACAACAATCAATAATACTCATTAATATTCTAGGGTTTCCTTGGTATTTGTGCTCTACCTTTCAATTCCCCTTAAATGTCCTTTGATTGAAACAAGAATCACAAAGAACATTACGCGTAGAAAGTTAGTGATTAAGGCTTACCTTTGATGAAGAATAGTGACCTAGCCTTAGAATGTCGCCTCTATGCTCTTGGGAATTATTTTTGGGATTATGTGAGGAGTGGGGTCTAAATAAGGTATTTAAATTGGGATTCTGACTTACTGAGGTCCGCTGCAGCGGTCCTCGATTTGCTGCAACGAGACACCCCCTCGCTGCAGAGACCATTTTGAAATTAACTCTTCGCTGCAGCTGTCACGACCCAACCCCGTAGGCCATGACTAGTTCCCGAGCTGGGCACTCGTACATACCTGCTAACTATAATCAGCATACGAATAACTTAAACATATACGAAAGTCGGACGCCGTCTCAGCCTGTCACATACAAACATATATATACGCACAGTAGCCGGCAAGGCTGTCATAATACACACAATATGTCCGAACATATATACACGCGACCGACGAGGGCCGCCACGCGGACGGACCGCCCCAAAAACACAAATCGCGCGGTACATAGCCGTATTTTAACTACTCACAACCCACTTATGTGTCTACAGACCTCTAACAATTATAACAGAATCATATGACGGGACAGGGCCCTGCCGTACCCCTAAATAAACATTCATATATACAACAGAGGGATCTGTACCAAAATATGGGCCCCGGACAAGGGAGCGCTCCAAAGCAGCAGAATCGGTGTCCTAGACTGGCGGGTCACCAAATCGATCGTCTGTACCTGCGGGCATGAAACGCAGCCCCCGAAGAAAGGGGTCGGTACGGAATATGCATCGAGTATGTAAAGCATGAAATACAAAGAACCGTAATCGTCCAGAAGCAAGGAGTATGGAACATGAGTACAAGAACTGTAAATCACAAGGCTTACCTTTGAAACACAAATCATGCATGTCCATGTCATAAACATAAATAAATAATCATCATATACATATGCATATACATAACGTGTCCCGGCCCTCTAGTGAGGGACTCGGTGAGTAAAATCATCATATACATATGCATATAGCGTGTCCCGGCCCTCTAGTGAGGGACTCGGTGAATGGAATCATCATATGCCATCCTGGCCACCATCCCCATATCATCACATCATCATATCATCATATATATATATATATATAGCGTGTCCCGGCCCTCTAGTGAGGGACTCGGTGAATAATGCAGAGGAGTGTGCACGAATGCGTGTCCTGGCCCGGGACTCAGTGAAAGACATATTGAGCTTTGCACGAAGTAGTGAGTGAGAAACTATATGCACATAAATCATCATTACACTAATGGATAAGTAAGTAGTCGACGCTCGAGAGTTAAAACGGCAAACATGTTAAGTCTTTCAAAAAAAGTCGTCAAGACTAAACAAAGAAAAAAATCTTGGGACCACGGATGTGCATCAAACCCATCCGGGCCCGCCCATGAAAGTTAAAGTCATTATACGTTATAGAACTTTCTACGAAGGTTTCAAAGCAATCCGGTTCTATCTATGAAAGTTACGGACATTTTTAGACATAAAATCCTTTAGGAACAAATCCGTTTATACAATATTTCAAATCCAATCATATCATAGACATAAGGACCATATTTCTACTACATTAAGAATACCAATATCATGAGATGGATAAGGATCGTAAACATAATCGGATCATAGGAATAGAATTACCTCGAAGATCGTGTCATAACTTACTTACACTAAGACATGCCAAAAGAAAGGGAGGGTAAGCTTTACATACCTCGTCCGCTTCCTAAGCTAGTCCAAACTTAAGTCTCGGGCTGCCCACGATCTACAACAACATCATTATATACCAAACATTAGCTATAGACACTTAGAACTCCAATCCCAAACTAGCACTTTGTCTACGGAAATTCGGGCAGCATTTCCCCTACAAATTCACCAACCCCGAGAATTCAACTCGGCCAAAATCATCAACAACAACACCAACAACCATACTAACAACATCAATGATCAATTCAAAACGCATTAGTTACTCTTTTCTACATACTTTGACAACATTCCAATTACATTCAATTCCACTACATACATTCAAACTAACATCAACGCATACATGTTCGAGTACTAATCCGGGAGCATTCAAACAAGATTCAAAAACGCTTTAAAGATCCGCACAATATTTCAAACAATCCAAACAATATATAATGCCACCCGAAATCACCCCAAACCCGAGATCAACACAACAACACATTTCTTTCTTCCAAATTCATCAACTACGCCAACAATCCACACATTAACAATGTCATTATAATAAATATGAAATCTACATAAGAATTACATTAACTTCCAAATCAGCCCACAACCATTACAACTTCAACTTGATTCATTAAACCTTCATTATCATCATATATTCCACAACAACAACAACAAAAAATTCTAAATAAAATTAGTTCAACATGCCTATACCAAATCAGCCCATGTTCGGCCACAACATCAACTCCAATATTTTATGAGTTTCATTCATTTCTACGCATTACAACAACACACAAACATGCTAAATACAATTAATTCATCACTCCTACACACCACCACACACACACGGCCAAACACCCACACACACGGTTCAACACCAACATCCATATTTTCATGATTTTCATTCATTTCTACATACTACAACATCCACAAACCATCCATAACATATAAAAGAGAAGATTGAACCTTACCTTTTTCACTTAGTTCTTCAACTTGGCTAAGGTTGATGCTTGAACTAATACTTGTTCTTACTACTCCAACAACCACTCCATGTTGTTATACACCTTCTAAGGAGTTGAATTGCTTGAGGAATATATTTTTTGATCAAGTTTTCCAAGGTTCTTTCTTGGTGAGCTATGGCCGAATGGCCCTATATTTTTTTCCTCCAAGTTTCTTGAAATTTCTAAGGGATGAAGATGTTGAATATGATGACTTAGTCATCTTTTATTTACATATATTAGCCCTCCATGTGGCCCTTGGCCCACTCCATAGTGGCCGGCCAACTTGCCCCTTTTTTTTTCTCCTTTTTATTTTTATTTTTTATTACCAACTTTCTAAAATTCACTCTTAACCCCAAGTTTTTCCTAATATTCGATGCCAACAAATTCACAAGCAACTTATGCCTAAAAACAAAATCGTAGTTAAAGTCTCGACTTCGTATCCCGGAATAGTTTTGTTCCTAACTTATCATGGTTAGCCCGGATTGTCCCAATGTACGAAATACGGGATATAACATCCTTCCCCCCTTTAGAACATTTGTCCTCGAATGTTCAACTAATCTCGTAAGGTCTTATAAGGATCTCGGGGGTTTCCTTTATTACCATAACATGCAGTCTCATCTACTGATTGTATTTCTTCTTCATCCCCTCTTTAGCTTCTCGAGTCATCTCTTTATTTTTAACTCGAACTCTTCTATCGTCCTTTTGTTCAGATCTTGCTCTCGACTTTCCGGTCACACATTATGTTGCAATCCTTACAAGAGTATGCGAAGGTGCTCAATTTAGCCCAAATGCCTTGGCGTGACTTCACCAATCCTTATGTTTTACTTTGTCTTTGGTTCTCCTCTCTTATAGCCGATATCGGAATAAACCTTTGGTTCGACCATAGCTATGTCCTATTGCCTCTAGTACTAGTTCTATCTTAGTGATTTAGCTCGACCCATCTTTACATCTATCTTTAATGCACCCAAATATTATCACCATATTGTTATTACCGAATCCAAACTTTTCTCATTAACTATTCGTTTGGTCTTATCCCTAGCATATAATTATTCACAGGTAATATACTACTCTTATAAGACTTGTATGAAGTATATCTCATCTTAGCCTCTAATCCAGCACCGTAGTATCACCCTTCACAACGTCCCTGTAAGTTACTCATTATCGTTTTTACTGCCATTTTCTCTTTTAAACCTCCACTTTCAATGTCATATCATTCAAAGCCTCCCCAATTAATTTTCAGTACTATCTCAAGTACCATCCTAACTTCTACCCCCTTTGTTGGTTTTTAGATCTTACTAACTTGTCTTGGCAAGGAGTCTTACCTGTAGCCCGAGCATCCGTATTAGACATATTGTAGTGTTGATTATCTCCATTTTTCCTGTGCATCTCTCACACCCGCTTCCCCCCTTTAAGGGGTGTGCTTATACTATTACCCAATTATACTCTGCCCTATGTCCGCATTTCCAACCTCAATTAGGCGGTACTTTTATTCCGACATTCTGATCCCTTTGCCATTCATCTACTTATTTTCTTTCTCTTCCAAATATCATTGTGTTAGTACTTCCCAAGCTTAACCTGTAGTGAAAACGGCATCAGCTTGCCTTGTAACATTCGTGCTATTTATTTTTCTTTTCGCTTGAACTGCGTTACCCTGTCCGATTAATACCTTCCATATACCGCTACGTTGACTGCCGGAATACACAGATCCGCTGATATTGCCATATACGGAACATCATATGCATACCTATATAAACATGATTACTACTATCTTGCTTACAAAATATTTCCAAACACTATTCAAACTCACCCTGATTCTAAAGCTGTAATGCACCTTTTTCCTCTTCAACGGTCTAATCCGCCTCGGCCTACGCGACCTCTTAAGGTTTCCACCCACTCTGTACATTCTAATTTCCCTTAGACTATTCTAACTTCCCATTTGACTCTCCTGTGGGTGACTTTATAGGATTTTTAGTAAACTTCCCAGGGGGTCACCCATCCTGAAATTTCTCTCACTCCAGCACGCTTAACCTTGAAACTTCGATGAAATACGGTGCTTTAATACTAGTATGATCGCGTCCACCTCACCGCATGACCTTCATCACCTAATCTGGAGTAAATTGAAGTCTTAACAAATTTCCAAACACTCTCATAACACAATTACTATTTTAGCCCTCCTTCAATCCTCAATATTAACTTTTCACCTATGGGTCTGACTGCTTTCCATCCTAGACTTCCAAATTCCCAATGGTGGTGAACACACCTTAATCGCCGTTACTTATAAATACTCGACTATCGGCCTTTGAATTTCTGCTTACCGCTATTACGTAACAATCGTACAGCAAACACACACACGTAAAAATATAAATTCCAAGAAGATGATCTGTATATACCGAGGCCGCATCCGGTGACGCTCCGATCCTCGTCTACGTCACAAAGCATAGATGCAAGGTTCGAAGGACCGCTAGAACCGGGGACTCCGCCGCGACCTCTACCGCCGCCCGCCGGTGTCGGATACCTTGCCCAGGGCGTACGGCCACCGAAGAAGACGAACCACAATCGACCCGCAAGGCTAAGCCGCACCACCGGGCTACCCCCATACGACACTCCTCATGATACGGCCTCTGACGGCCGCAAGCAAAACAAGCACCTCGTAACATAACGGCACCCCCGGACGCGCGCCCGCCGCACCGAGGGCACCGAGGCATAGATGGCCTCGACCGACTCGAACTCCCACGCACCCGTGAACTCGAAGCCCGGGAGCTCGACCGGCTCCCCACGCCGTGGTCACAATCTCCCCCGCCCGGAACCGTGGGGGGTGCACTCCGTGCCGGGCCGAGGAATACCCAAGATACCGCCGAGGCGCCCGCCCTCGAACTCCCCCCGAATAACTTCGCCGATCTAGCCCTTCGTCGGCCCCCCCGTAATCTCTCGTCGGCCGACGCCCTCTATGTCTATCCTCCATACCCTGGGCATGTGCCTGTACCCGTGCAATATCCATCCCTGACTGGGCCGCCATCACCAAACAGCTGTCAACCAAGTAATGATCCAGCCCCATCACATACCGGTGCATCCGGTCGGGGTCATACGCCTACTGCAGCGGGTGCATATCCGGCCAAGGAGTCAAACTCTAAATCGCATTTCGAACACCCGCCATTCTCGCCGACGCCAGAATCTATCAACTCTGGCCCGCCTCATCTCCGGAGGTAGAAAATGGCCAAGAAAGGCCTCCACAAACTCGTCCCACACTGCTGGAGGAGCATCCTTGCCCCTCAACAACTCCCAGGACTCGTATCAATTAGCCGCTACATCATGCAATCGGTATGAAGCGCGACAGACTCGGACTCTCGAAGCCTTAATCAACCGCAACGTACGCTGCATCTGCCGAATAAACTCCTGGGGATCCTCCGCGGGCTTTGACCCGAAGAACTCTGGAGGATTACAAGTCAGAAAATCACGGGCCCTCAAACTATCATGTCGGTCCGCATGCTCACCTCCTAATCCGTGCCTGTGAACCTGCCCCGCTACCAATCTAGTCAACAACTGGACCGCATCTCGCATAGCCCTATCCTCCGCCCCTGGCTGAGGAGCTGGAGGCTCGGGTACTCGAACCTCGGGAGCTGGCGGTGGAGCCGCCCGACCCGGCACTCGGCTCGTTTGCTCCAAGTCCCTCTGACAATGGCGGTGTAGCAGAACTGGCTGTCGGGGGCACAACCTCAGGCACAGGCTCAGCACGGGCCCTGGTAACTCTCCGGGCCTGGCTAGTCTCCCCCGCTGCTGTAGACTTGCCCTTCTGGGCAGCTGTCGTGGCCTTCGTGAGGCATCGCGAAAACATAGCAAGTCGTTAGGGAGGAGTCATCCTGATAAAACAGCTCTATCGCACGATCTAAGATCAGAAGGAAAGATAACATCCTAAATGTCCTGCAGCCTCCTGTTTATAGATGTGGTGCACAACACACCGATAAACAAGACTCTACTAGACACGGTATGTAGACACTCCGAGGACGAACCGCTCTGATACCACTTTTGTCACGACCCAACACCGTAGGCCATGACTAGTGCCCGAGCTGGGCACTCGTACATACCTGCTAACTATAATCAGCATACGAATAACTTAAACATATACGAAAGTCGGAACTTTCACATACAAACATATATACGCAAAAGAGGTAAAAGCGCCGTCATAATATACACAATATGTCCGAACATATATACACGCAGCCGACGAGGCTGCCACGGCGGACGGGACTGCCCAAAACACAAATCGCGCAGACATAGCCGTACAGTAACTACTCACAACCCACTTACATGTGTCGCGTACCTCTAACAATTATAAAGAATCATATGACGGGGCAGTGGCCCCGCCGTACCCCCGAATAAACATTCATATATCAACCGTAGGGATCCGTACCAAAAAATATGGGCCCCGACAAGGGAGCGCTCCAAAGCAGCAGAATCGGTGTCCTAGACTGGCGGGTCACCAAATCGATCGTCTGTACCTGCGGGCATGAAACGCAGCCCCCGAAGAAAGGGGGTCAGTACGAAATATGTGCTGAGTATGTAAAGCATGAAATACAGTAACCAGAATCGTACTGAAGCAAGGAGTATGGAACATGAGTACAGTAACCAGAAATCACAAGGCTTACCTTTGAAACACAAATCATGCATGTCCATGTCATAAACATAAATAAATAATCATCATATATATATGCATACACATAACGCGTCCCGGCCCTCTAGTGAGGGACTCGGTGAGTAAAATCATCATATACATGTACATATAGCGTGTCCCGGCCCTCTAGTGAGGGACTCGGTGAATGGAATCATCATATGCCATCCTGGCCACCATCCCCATATCATCACATCATCATATCATCATCATCATATATATATATATATATATATATATATATATATATATATATATATATATATATATATAGTGTGTCCCGGCCTCTAGTGAGGGACTCGGTGAATAATGCAGAGGAGTGTGCACGAATGCGTGTCCTGGCCCGGGACTCAGTGAAAGACATATTGAGCTTTGCACGAGCAGAGTAGTGAGAAACCATATGCACATAAATCATCATTACAGACTCAATGGATAAGTAAGTAGTCGACGCTCGAGAGTTAAAACGGCAAACATGTTAAGTCTTTCAAAAAGTCGTCAAGACTAAACAAAGGAAAAATCTCGGGGACCACGGATGTGCATCAAACCCATCCGGGCCCGCCCATGAAAGTTAAAGTCATTATACGTTATAGAACTTTCTACGAAGGTTTCAAAGCAATCCGGTTCTATCTATGAAAGTTACGGACATTTTTAGACATAAAATCCTTTAGGAACAAAACCGTTTATATAATATTTCAAATCCAATTATATCATAGACATAAGGACCATATTTCTACTACATTAAGAATACCAATATCATGAGATGGATAAGGATCGTAAACATAATCAGATCATAGGAATAGAATTACTTCGAAGATCGTGTTATAACTTACTTACACTAAGACATGCCAAAAGAAAGGGAGGGTAAGCTTTACATACCTCGTCCGCTTCCTAAGCTAGTCCAAACTTAAGTTTCGGGCTGCCCACGATCTACAACAACATCATTATATACCAAACATTAGCTATAGACACTTAGAACTCCAATCCCAAACTAGCACTTTGTCTACGAAAATTCGGGTAAAAGATTTCCCCTACAAATTCACCAACCCCGAGAATTCAACTCGGCCAAAATCATCAACAACAACACCAACAACCATACTAACAACATCAATGATCAATTCAAAACGCATTAGTAACTCTTTTCTACATACTTTGACAACATTCCAATTACATTCAATTCCACTACATTCATTCAAACTAACATCAACGCCTAAATGTTCGAGTACTAATCCGGGAGCATTCAAACAAGATTCAAGAACGCTTTAAACAATCCGCACAATATTTCAAACAATCCAAACAATATATAATGCCACTCGAAATCACCCCAAACCCGAGATCAACACAACAACACATTTCTTTCTTCCAAATTCATCAACTACGCCAACAATCCACACATTAACAATGTCATTATCATAAATATGAAATCTACATAAGAATTACATTAACTTCCAAATCAGCCCACAACCATTACAACTTCAACTTGATTCATTAAACCTTCATTATCATCATAGATTCCACAACAACAACAACCAAAAATTCTAAATAAAATTAGTTCAACATGCCTATACCAAATCAGCCCATGTTCGGCCACAACATCAACTCCAATATTTTATGAGTTTCATTCATTTCTACGCATTACAACAACACACAAACATGCTAAATACAATTAATTCATCACTCCTACACACCACCACACACACACGGCCAGAGACCCACACACACGGTTCAACACCAACATCCATATTTTCATGATTTTCATTCATTTCTACATACTATAACATCCACAAACCATCCATAACATATAAAAGAGAAGATTGAACCTTACCTTTTTCACTTAGTTCTTCAACTTGGCTAAGGTTGATTGTCACGACCCAGCCCCGTGGGCCGCGACTGGCGCCCTATTTGGACACCCAAACAGACTCTCATATCAAATCATCATAATATAGCTTGATTCAAATATCATATTCATCATTCATAGCAGAATGAAAATAAATACTGTCTTAGGCGGTCGCGCGTACAAAAGTATCATATCAAAGTCGGAGAGGCGGCGGAATATACATCGCCGAACATATATACACATATCCAAATACAAAGGCCATTATGGCCACCATAACAGACAGGACCGCGCTAAGATGCAAATCATGAACAAACGAACACATACGTGACCCATGACCCACATATATGACTACAGGCCTCTACAAACGGAACAGAACATACGAACAAATGACGGGACAGGGCCCCGCCGTACCCGTACAGTCACAAATGTACAGAAAATACATAGCAAAACATATATACCAAATGTGGGCTCCGGATCGAAGGGAGCACTCTGTAATGGCGGAATGTGTGGCCTACACTGGCAAATCACGAACCTCTGTACCTGCGGGCATGAAACGCAGCCCCCCCCGAAGAAAGGGGGTCAGTACGAAAGATGTACTGAGTATGTAAAGCATAAAGTACAGAAATCCAAACCATAACTGAAATGAAAGGTACAGAGAAGGAATACCGGATCAATATACATCAAACCTGTACTGGAGACATATGTACATAATGCAAATAGAAAATCATGCATAAGGCTCAGGAACGTGGTCACCACTCCGACGCTGGTGCCACAACACAAAGATACCCGGAAGGTTTCAAATCTCCGTACACCCCAAATACAACATATCGTATCATCAAACATATCATATCATCAAACATATCATAAGCCATATCACAGCATAACTCCATAAGCGGAACCCGGCCCTATGGCGAGGTCTCGGGAACCGTAACACAGCATACTGCCGAATTTGTCATAGTGCGCACGATCACAAACCGGCCCGGGAACCGGCGAACGATATCATAGTATAGGCACGAGCAGAGTAGTGCAGAAGCCATATGCATATACATAATTAAGTTCCAAGACTCGACGAATAAATACATATACATATTCATATTAAGATCAAAAGACTCAATGTAAATAGCGAGTCTGTCGGAATTAATATACAAAAGATGCGAGCCTTTAGATTTTCAAAACTTTCGGAAAGTACTTCACGAACTATTTTCAGAAAATTTAGCGTCGTTCACATTTAGAAGCTCTCAAATAACTTATGAAACAAAACAAACGGAGTCTCAAACTCATAGGCAAAGGCCCTCCCTTTATATCATACAAAAATAGGTTAAGTAAGACAAACGAAAGAAACCTTGGCTAGTGGGCCCACCTCGGGTCAAGTCGAGGTGGCAGACATAAATTACGAACTTTCGACTCTATGGAGTTGTTTATGCAAGCCTCGAAATAATTCTATCACATTTGCGCAAATTATGGACGTTCGAGTAGTTTTCCAACAAAACATAGGGATTATGATTCAATTGTATTGAATGAATAGTAGCTAAAATCAAACTCGGGTTTCGAGGAGCAGGATAACCCCCGAGGCTCAAATTCAAACCTAGTATCTCTAGGACATGCCAAAAGAAGAAAAGGGATAGCTTTACATACCTTGCATGCGTCCTACGCTCTCTTAAACTCAATTCCCGTTTGCTCCAAAATCTACAAATGGTCACAATTACCAAATGTGAATTCAAGCTTTAGGAATCCCATCTTAGTTCCATATTTGTTTACAAAAATTTGGGCAGCATCTCCCCTATAAATTCAACGTCCCCGAGACTTAGCTCGGCCATAATATTAACAACAGCAACCCCAACAATGACAACAATCATCAAAATTACACTAAAACGCATTTTTGTATAATTATTCTTCCTTTCTACATAAGGCAACAATTTCCATTCCAACTTCACAATTCCAAACTAATATCAATATTTCCATATTCATTTACTAATCAAAATCACTCCAACATCATTCGAAAGCATTCCACACCATTATACAAAATATTCGCAAAATATACAAAAATCCCACCGAATTCATAATTCATTCAAAACTTCCATTCTTCGACACAAACGTTCATAACACATTTTCATTTCCCAAATTCATCAACAACGACCATAATTCACCATTTAAAACCTTACTTCCATATTTATGTAATAATCATATAAAATTCACATAAATTCCCATAATTACATACAAGCAACTTTAATGCCAATTCAAGTCATTAAACTTTTACTTGCCTTACTAAGATCACAACAACACAACTAACAAACTAATTGAACTTGAATTCATTTCTCTTCCATGTCCATATGGCTCACGGCCACACCACCAACACACACACACATGCACGGCTTCACACACACACATCACACTCCCATAATTCTCATCCAATTTTAATCATTCTAACATACAAACTTATTCCATAACACAAGAAGTGGAATTCTTACCTTTTCTTTAAATTTCAACCTTCCACAAACGTCGCTCTTTCGCTCAACTAATTATACCACGTTGAAGAGCGTCTTGAGCTTGTTAAGAATTCAAGAAGAACAAGAATTTTGGATTGAAGTTGAAGACTTGGAAATTTTTTTTTTCCTTTTTCTTGTTCGGCCGAATGGCCATGGTTGTGGTGTTCTTCAAATTTTTTTCTTGCTTCTTGAATTTTCTTGAACATCACTTCTCTTTATATTAGATGGTCACATGCTTGATCACATGACCATTTAAGTGGGTTTGGGCCATGGCCTATGGCCGGCCACCCCCCTCACTTTGGGCCTCAATTTTCATTCATTTTTTTTTAGCCCAATTAATTGCGAATCTTATTTTGTGATTCCCGAAACTAATTTTCAAAATTCCAATTTTGCCCTTAGCCTTCCCCCGACGCTTCCGCGTCAACACTTTTCATAAGCAACAACATATGTATCAAATGGAGTCAAAATATGGCCTTATTCCTTACAAGTCACAATTATTCCAAAATTTCCGAATATGCGAAAGTACGGGATATAACATCCTCCCCCCCTTTAGAACATTCGTCCTCGAATGTTAAATTAGCCTTATAGGGTCTCACAAGCATGGCGGGGGAGTCTCTCGTCATGAACGGCACGCATAAGTCACCTATCAATCAATATAGCAGATTTAGAGAATTCAAATTACCTGTAAGTGTAGGGAACAAGCGAAGGTACCTCTTCTTCACTCCATCCCTTGCTTCCTTGATCGTTTCTTCTCTATTATTGTTGTGCCATACAACCTCGATAGAGGGTATGTTCCTGGTACGCGATCTCCTCACCTGACAATTCCGAATGGCTACAGGTTGCTTCTCATAAGACAATTTCTCACCCATTAAATGTCATCTACTGGAAATATCCCAGGAGGGTCATCAACACATTTACGGAACACGGATACACGGAATATCGGATACACTGACTCCGGATCAGATGGTAAGTCTAACTCATAGGCGATCTCGCCTACCTTTCAAATAGTCTGATACGGTTCGACACATCGCGGACGGGGCTCACCCTTTTTACCGAACCTCAGCACACACTTCATAAGGGACACCTTTAGAGATAGCCAGTCATTAATCTGGGATTCTAACGGTTGGCATCGTTTATCTGTATATAATTTCTGTTAACTCTGAGTAGTCAGCAACCACCCCCGAGTGAGCCTTTATCTTACTAGCTACTTGTTGAACCATACTTGGTCCGATCAACTTTGCTTTACCCATATCGAACCAACCAATCAGAGATCTGCATTTTCATACAGGGTCTCGTATTTGTATGATATCATTTGAATGTTGGGACGGTAACTATTATTATTGTAGGCCGATTCAAATTAACGGTAAATGATCACCGCGCTCCCAATCCTTCTTAAGACGATCTCCAGAAATTAGCCATAAGCTAAGCACCTCTGTTGGTTATAACAGATACAGGAGTCCCATGAAATCTTATTATCTCTTTAATATGCAATTTAGCATAATCCTCAGCCGAATAAATAGTTCTATCCGGAAGAAAATGGGCTGATTTCGTCGATCTTTGACAACAATCCAATTAAAATGGTACCTGCGCAGAGTGCGCGGTAAACTTATAATAAACTCCATGTTAATGGTCTCTCATTTCCAAACTGAAACTTTCGTTTCCTGTAGAAATCCGCCGAGCTCTTAATGCTCGATGTTGGACTGGCTGGCATTTGATCAACGAACTCTGTAGTGCCTCTTTCCATACCGTCCTTACCCACATAAACATTTAAAATAGTAATATATATATATTAGCAGACCCAAGATAAATAGAATTCTGAGTATCATGCTTCGTTCATAATTGATCGCTGCAGCCCTGCAGCGTCAGACACACATAGTCTACCTCTGTATTAGAATGGAATCCTCGAATTGACGCCGCTTCGCCTTTTCCCATGATCGACGATCCAGCAACTTCTCGGACAGAATTCCCCAATATATATTAAACTGTAATACGTGCTGGAAGAACTTATTTTTAGATTGTAAATAATGTCATGGATAAAGCCTATAATGCTTGAAAGAAAAATTCCTGGCTCGCATTATGTTGCTAAGCTGTGAAGATGTCACAAGGAATTTTACTCATAAGATTACCCAAACTCTATAGGATGCTCTCAAATATAAGTGTAGTAGCACTACGGTTACCAAACTTAAGGTCATAAGTTGACTAATGAGCACCAAGTTCAAGCGATTATCCGTTTCTTGCCTCAAATTTAGGAGCATATGAAGATGCACCTGACTCATAATAAATGTAATAGTACATTTTATGATATGAGCAACACCTAGAGTTAGAAGAGGATCGGCATAAGGCTACCAAATAAGGTGCAAAAGTGCACAAAATAATTTCTAGTAAATGGTTTTAGATGGAAAATCAGAGGAAACTGAAAAGTAAAGGCTCAACCAAATAAGAATCCTAAAATGATAACCTACAAGATGATAGAAAGTGAAAAAAAAATTGTGATTAAAGTGAAATGCTTCAATTGTGATCAAAAGAGTTACCATGCTAGTGATTGCACTAAGCCTAATAAAGCACTTCATAATGAGTCTAAAAAGGTACTTCATGTTCCTTACGCTAGTAATATATGTGTTGCTAGTTGTGTTTTTCTTTTCTTTTTTTCTTTTTTTTCCTAAGTCTAGTCTTTCATCGTAATTGACTTAGGAGTTGTGTACCACATTGTGAGGGAAATGAAGTCTTTGTGGACTTTCAATGGGTCCCACATATGTAATGTGGGTATATGCAGGAAACGACATTAAGCTTGTTAAAAGGATCGAATCATTTAGTTTTACATGAAAACCGAGACTTTATCCTACATAATACTTTAATTACTCCTTACACATTCAAGGATATTGCTTTGTGTTGGTTTATTATATTTAGGTTTCAATTGTAATTTTCATGACATTAAGTAGGGGTGTCAAATGGGCGGGTTGGGCTGAAATTGACCCAATAAATATGGGCTGAGGTAATAAATGGGTTGGGCAAACATTGGCCCAAAAGTTATTTGGGCTGAATTGGGTTGGGCTGAAATGGACTAAAAATGGGTTGGGTCATGACCCGCCCAACTTGACCCAGTTTTTTTGAAGGGTCTATTTTCTAGGAAAAAAATTTTTTGGAAAGTATTTTTTAGAGATACATTTTTCGCGAAAAATATTTTCCTGAAAATTATTTTTACGGATTTTTCGTGGAAAATATTTTTTAAGAAAACAATTTTCGTGGTAAATATTTTTCGAGAAAAACATTTTTCGTGAAAAATATTTCCCTTCATATTGAACACACCACAAACTTATAAGATACATGATACAAGAATAAACTAAATCTCAAGCAATAAACCCAAATTTAAGTAAATCTTAAAAATGGGCTAGAATTGGTCTAGTATTGGGCTAAGTTGGAGATCACTTTAAAATGGGCTATGTTGGGTTAAACGAAATCAGCCCAATATAAAATTATCTTGAGCCCAACCCATAAAAGTTTGGGCGGGTTGGGCGGGTCATCACCTTTTGGGCCAAATTTGACACCCCTAACATTAAGGCATAGGAACAACTTATTTTGATTCTGATTTTGTCAAAAAAAAATTATCTTTAATAGATTTTGGATATTATTTTCTTAATCCAATTGTTAGCTTCCCCAATTGCCTTATCATATAATCACAAGGATGATGTGAAATTTGGCGTGCTGGACTCGATCATATGGGCCTATGACTTGTGGATAAGTCAAATTGTAAATATTATCTAGTTCGAAAAGATAAAGAAAATCATTTAATAACACCACCAAGACTGATTTTTCATTGCATAGATTCATTCTAAAGTTGCATTTCCATGAATGTGAAAATGTGGCAAAGAGCTTCTGATTTCATCATATTAATTGATAAAATTACTTGTTTTGCTGATGTCCATTTGATGTCAGATACTCTAAGGCAACAAGTTGTTTTAAGAAGTATGTGAAAAAGATGGGAAATTAATTGGACAAATCAATAAAAGTAACCAGTTGATCGAGGTCATGAATATGTCTTGGACCCATTAAGCGAGTTTTTGATGATGAAAATGGAATTTTTAATAAGTTGACTATTCCAATATTTCACAATAAAAGGTGTTGTGGAAAACCAAAATAGAATGCTCCTTGAAATGATTAGATCAATAATGGCGCAAGTAAGTTACATGTTTCCTATTGGATATGTTTTGTACTAATTTGTTGCCTACGTTCTTAATCGTGTACCAACGGAATCAGTTACATCTACACCAAATGAGTTATGGAGTAATAGAAATCTCAAGTATTTTGTGAGACCTCTGTGATACACAGCTTATGTATATATTTTTTTCTCATGGCATATTGAGCCTAAGAGGAAGCAAAAGTTTCTATATGAGATACTGTAAATTACATATTTATGGAGCTACATAACATCACAGTGGGAGCGTAACTGAATTCGACTAAAGAAATTCACATTTTTAGAAAACGAATAACCCAGAATGTCGAGATAAGTTAAGACTTGTCTCCTTATGAACCTAAGGACCAAGATTAAATAGGATCCCTTCATTCGAGTGGGAGATTTTTACGTGATAAAGGATTAATTTCTCATCAAGATCAACCTTCATCATCGGATGCGAATGAAAGTGATCCTTCTCCGAGTGGGAGCGACAATAACCTTCTCATTCCAAATGGGAGTGAGATGAATATTGTTCCACGTGGGAGCGAGATGAATAGTTCTGGTCCAAGTAGGAACAAAATTAATCCAAATGGGATCAATATGAGATTTTATGAATGTCAGGCCCCGAACCATGGCCTGGGTGTAACACGACACTAGGTGCCTTACTATATGTGACTGAGCAAACCACATGGCTTGCTGAATCAACATGGGGCATGAGCTGATGCAATATAATATAAACATGCATGACTTGAGATAAACTTGGGAATCAATAGTCATAAGTCTGAAAATAATAATATATCACAAACGCGTAATAGTCTGAAAACATAGTAAGTAATGAGCCAATACTGGCTATACAACTCTGAACATCTAACATGACATAACTAACTAGTCTATGAAGCCTCTGACATGAGTCTGACTGCTAAACTGTTTACCAAGACAAGGCCGCCGGCATATCTTAACGGCATAACTAACATAAAAGTAAAGTAAGGATAACACCTCGAATGGAATAGGGCTTACCAATAGCTGATACGAGCACAATCCTAACGAGCTAATCCGTCATCCTATAACTCTGCATCATGAAATGCGAGCTCCGGGGAAATAAAAGGGGACATCAGTACACTTGAATTGTACTGGTATGTAAAGCAACTGAATGAACTAAGCATGGCACTTGAAATAATAGAACTGAAACTGAAACTATATCTATAAGCTGAACATGAACATGAACATCATCTGACATGAATATGTGTATATATATATATATATATATATATATATATAACATGAGTAAAACATTATAAATGGGAGAGCCTTTGTATAACCGACATGTAACCACCACGTAAGTACGTGGTGTCTGATTTCTACCCGACCAGCTAAGTCATCCTGTACTTTGCCGGGGTACAAGACATGAACATGAACATGAATGGATCAAAATAACCCGAAATGGGTAAACATAAAAGTATCGTCCTAACTGGGCGGAGCGATCCTTATCTTACATTGGCATATGTAGTTTCAGGCTATCTGAGCCTTCTCGGTAATCTGTGCAACTCCCAAAAATATGAACATGGATATATTTGACTTAGTAGCCCATGAAGTATATAAACATGATTCGTGATTGTATTATAACATGAAGATAAATATATAATATAACTTGTATGAAAACATGGAAACATGTAGAAGTTCATGAAAATTAACATATAAGTTCATATCTTGCATTTAATAACCCATGGAATACAAAGTATGGGTTTCATGGATTATGGACAGATTCTCAATAACCAAAATGGAATAATAAGAACACAATAACGAATTATTAATACAACATGTATATATCATGGTACATGTACTTAGGGTTATCATGAACATGGTTGGAAACCCTAGTTTTGGTGAAATTTCGTATAATCATGGAAGAACTGGGGGTGGGGAAGAACAATTATGTTCCCACACATAGATAGAAACCCCACATACATGTAATTGCTCCAATCCAACGAACTAAACTGCTTCTCTCACGAAGAACACCGAAACTCTAGCTTTGAATCTCTTGAGAAGGATT
Source organism: Lycium ferocissimum (assembly GCF_029784015.1). NCBI lineage: Eukaryota > Viridiplantae > Streptophyta > Magnoliopsida > Solanales > Solanaceae > Lycium > Lycium ferocissimum. The sequence goes on from NW_026725478.1 coordinate 20,909, forward strand.
TACCTTGGAAATCCTATGCTTTGGTTGAAGAATCTGTTACTAATCAGGAATTAATGTTAGAATTACTTAGGAATCGTTAGAGCGATCTTACCCTGACGTGGCAGGATGAGGAGAGCAGGAAAATGGCTGCTTAGGGCTTTAGAACGAAGTTGGAATGTCTGATAAATGAAATTTCGAGTTATAGTCTTGAATTTATAGCACAGACATTTTTGTCCCCCGGGCTCGCTGAGCGCGATCTAAGGCGAGCCCTTGCCTCGCTTTGGAGAGAACTCAGCGAGCTCCCTTGACATTTTGGACTTAAATGATTTTTTCTCATTTTTTCACTTTTGGACCCATACCTCGCTGAGCGCGGTCTATGGCCAGCCCCCGCCTCGCTTTGGGGCGAGCTCCCCTGTCCATTTTACACTTAGTCAAAATTTTACGTTTTTCTGCTCGTTAACAGCGTTCAGTAAAATGCATACAACTCCTAGCATAGAGCTCTATTTAGCCTCCACAATATACTGTTGGAAAGGTATTTCAAAGGGCTACAACTTTTATGTTTTAAGTTTTCTCAAATTCCTAACAGATTTTCACAAACTCAGGCTAGAAGACATACCTTACATAAACTTAGTCGATTCTATCGAATCTTATGCACCTCGCTATCTGTTTTGATTCCAAAACAGCTATTTTCACCCAAAATCATTTCCATGGGACTTCATATGGCTAAAATATCACGTTAACACTCGTTTAACACATGCACACCTAATACGAATTTACGGAGTATTACAATGAATCTCAGTCAAGATATAGTGCTCCTATGAGATGGAAATGAGCCAAGAATTAGCTCTCTTATGCCCTTCAAAGAATAAAATGAATAAATTCAATGGAAGAATAAATGGATTCTAGTAGATCAACCTAGTTTAAGAACTAGAAAAGAACACAAAACTATAGAAACTAAATGGGTTTCCAAAGTTAAGCATAAGACTTGTAACACAATTGAGATATATGGCTCGACTTGTTGCTAAGGTGTATAGGTAACAGGAGTGATTGAATATGATGAGAATTTTTCACCTGTTATGCAGAATCACCTCTACTTGTCTAATTTTTGCTATAGTTGCTAGCTTGAATTTATAATTGCATAAAAAAGATGCAAGATTGTCTTTCTCGATGGAGAACTAAGTGAAGAACTGATGTCAAAATACTTGAAAATTTCATCCAAAGGCTTGTTATGGCCATGGACAATCTTCAAGGCAATGGCATATACGTTTTTTTTAGTGTGGTCAACTCTATTGACTTCATAATGATTCACAAGGGATCATTGCGTTTATACTAAAAGATCTAAGGGCAACTTTAGTTTTTTTTTTTTTTTTTAAATATTTTTATTACATAGGGGGTAGGGAAGGGGAAATGGGGAGGGGGATTAAAATGTGGGGATTCGAAATCTTAAGTAGCCAACCAACTGAGCTACTAGATCCCTACATCTAAGAGCAACTTTAACTTATGTCATTATATGTTGATGACATATTGATAGCCAAAAAAAAAAAAAAAATTGGAGTATATAAACAAGGTAAATGCCCTGTTACATCTCACTTGGAAATGAAAAATATGGGTAAAGGCATATATTCTCGAAATAAAGATTTTGACAAAATATTTAAAGAAATTATTCTTTAAATGATTAAATTTGCTAAATTGTGATCCTATCAAAATTTCAATGAACAAAGACGATGCCTTGTATGCTAGACTGTGTTCTAAGAAGTACAAAATAAGATGAACAAATAAGTAAAGTTCCTTATGCTATATACAGTTGGTAGTCTTATGCAAGGTACATTTGCTAGACTCGATATTTGTTTCTTGTCTTGTAAACAAATATAAAAAATCAACTTAAGTACAGCACCTTGAAAATACAATTAAAACGAATCATGAGGTACCATATGGGAACTTCTTATTACATGCTATGCCATAAGGGCATGACTGGAACTGAGGGGATACACTGATGCTAGTTGTAGAAGAGATATGGACATGAGTAGATCCACCTCTGAATGTGTTATATGCTCTATAATAATGACATATCATAGACAATGAAAAACAATGGCATGTAGCTTTATTCATGATGAGAGTTGAGCTTGTGGCTCTCACCTCAGAAGCGCAATAGGTTGTTTGGTTAAAAAGGTTCTTGAATCATGTGTTGATGCTGCAATTAGTAATGAACTAATGAGTCTTTGTGACCATCAAGTTGCTAATTTGAGCACCAAGAATCCTAAATACCACCATAAAATCAAACACATTGACATTAAATTTAATTTTGTGATGACATGATTGCACGCAAAGAACTGAACGAAAAGTATATCTGCACAAACGGTAGCAGATTCATTGACTCAACCATATCCTAGAGATGCATGTTTTTGTTCATGCAAGATCTCAAGGACTGTGTGGGCTTTAAAATAGAGTCATTATTTTTTGATTTACTTTTCCCGATGTTCATGTTTATTATTTTCTTAAAAATCAAAATAAGTTTGATTTGCATACATTTATTAGTTGAATGTTTGTGTACATTTTTATTGTGAATGTTTGTGTACATTCTTATTAGTCTTAATGCATATGTGACCCCCTAAACTTACTCCTTTTTCCATTTTGACACCTCAACTAAGTGTAGTTCCTATTGAACTCCTGAACTCGTTTTCAAGTGTGTCTATCAAACACAATCCGACTTACATAGTATTTCATCTTCAATGTCGCAACATGGTAATATATATTCTAATTTAATTATGCCATCTTTTAGCTAGGATTAGCAGCAATTGAGAGGAAAAAAAGAGTAGCTTTTTAATTAAGGCGAGTGGAAAACGCCAGATACATCCATGGCCTAAAAATTGCCCACGTGTCTAAAATATTACTCCAGCTTCTTTCGCCAATTTAATTTCTAGTTCTAATAAAAATTAGATTTAGGGGGTTTGATAGACACACTTGAGGACGAGTTCAGGATTCAATAGGAACAACACTTAGTTGAGGTACCAAAATGAAAAAAAGAGGCAAGTTTAGGGGGCCGCATATGCATTAAGCTTTCTTATTATGAATGTTTACTGTACATTCATACTATGGAATGCTTTTGGTGCATTCTTTGATTTTATTGAAAAATATGTCGGGTAGACAGAGGTCAGCCTTCTCACGAAGGTGACCGCCTCCATCAATTTAGTAAGGTGACCGCCTCCATCAATTTAGTGTTGATGGGAGATGCGACGAGATCTTAAGAAAATCATCATACGGATAATTTGAGAGGCTTAAAGATCTTTACCATCACACAAGTAATGACAAAAGGTTATTATAGTGTTTGATGGTGGAAATGAGTTTCACCCAGTCTACTTCGAGAGGTCAGATGTGAGTTCGTGGTTTGTTGAGTAGATCAAGGAACTCAGTTCAGATGCATATAGTGTCTGAATATCCCTACCATGTACAACAACATCTTATGAGATAGAGACATACGCTCCATGGGAAAGGATAAAATGTTGTAGCTCATGTTTCATACCATGTGTGCAAATGTCGACCAAAAAGGATTGCCATAAGTTTTATCTCGACTTATTGTTGTGTGAGACCCTAAATTGAGTACCCTTACGACTCATATCAGTGGCTCAAAGCTTGATTCGATGTTCGCTATCTTAGCATGCTACAAAATGACCATGAGAGATTCGGTTTGGCGGAGCATGACTAGAAAAGTGAGTTGGATACAAGTTGAGAGACTCGTGAGAAGAGGAAGATCACTAACAAAATCTTATTTAATTTGTGTTTGCTGGTACCGGTTATGACTTATGGGTCATAATTATGAACACAAGAAACTATGATACATGAGATCAATGTGATTCAGATGATCTAGGGCACTGAGCATATTTCTTATGATCTACTTGATGATTTTATGACGACGACGAGAGGCTACATATTCCTAATAGATGTATAGCAAAGTGCTGTCATAGTATGCCGGTCGCACGGCCTATTTATCCAGTATGAATGATGCAAGAGAGATAAAAAGTAAGAATATATTTTTCCTTAGCTCAAAGGAGCTTGAGCACTCCCTGATGCGTGAGTGAGAGATTTTGGAAAGTATTATTGGATCGGGTCCACCCATAAGTGATGCTAGATGACCCATGAGCCCATTAAAGATTCCTCCACATTAAACCCTAGAGCTAGCCTATAAAAACACTATTAAGAGTGTTTAAGAGAAGTTAATCTATCATATAGAGACGGCTAGGGTTTACACATAATATCTATCTCTGCATTAAAAGGAATATCTAGGCTGTGAAAACATGGGGATTCATCCGCTTTGTGAGAATTTTCGACGACCGGTGATACGAGTCGTGGTTGCTCAAGATCCGCTTCCGCTATGGAGGAACCCGTAAGTCTCCTAACCAGTATTTACGCATCAAAATATCATCAAATAGTTTGATGAATATCTCTGCATTAGTTTATTTAGTTTTAATTGGTGATTCTTCTAAGTAATCGAAAGAGCTTCAGATTATTGGTTGAACCAACAGAGGAAAATATTTGAGAGACATTTTCCTTGAGACTAAATCCTTAATGTTTTTCTTGTTTATGTTCACAAGGCTTTTTATTAGTCTTGAACTCATGGATAGTAGTTTTACTTGATTGTTGAGATATTATTGAATGCTTTAATCGGAAGAGAAAGTGTTTTATGAATTACCTTAATATAAATCTGATTTAGCTCATGATTGAATGATTTTATTGAGTGATCAGAAGAGACTCTTAAATAATTTATCTTGGGTTATAAGCTGACGATATTCGTGGGAAGTCGTCTAAAGATCTATTAGATCTATTTCCGTCAATAGTTTTTGAACATTCTCAAGACTTGCATTAGTTTAATTTGTGGAATCTGAATAAATAATTGGAAGACGTTTATCAAATTCTTGAGTAAACATTCCTTATTGAATTCGAAAAACTCAATAAAATATTTGAAGAGAATGATAAAACGAATCGGATCTAATTGCTAAAATCTTGCATGCGTCTTGTTACGACCCTTACTTCTCATATTAATAGTAACTTTTGCTTTCGTTGTCAATTGTCTTTTGATCACCTAAATAATACTAAGCAAGTTTGTTTGAATAATTATTTGTACCAATTCCTGTGGAGACGATCTAAATACTATACTATCTTCGATTAGTGAAGTGCTTAAATTATACTGTGTTTTGCTCTCGTCAAAACCTGATAGAGCCATATGGCTGTTTTATAAAATAAAAATATTTTAATAGATAAATTGTAATCCTAAAATAAGCTAACTAATACAAAGAAAACTGACGGACGCAATCAGTTTATTTATTTCAACTAAATATTCTTTTTGGTTAACATAATCGATGTGATTCGTTAATTTTTTGTTGTTTTTGTACGGAGTTGTCAGAAAAAAAAAGCGTTATGTCCAAGCTAATGGTGACCTTGACATGTGTTTATACTTGACCGGTCATTTCAAATGGTTTGAAATTGTGATTTGATATAAATTTGTATTTCTTATATTAAATGTTTATTGCATTATCCCTCCTTTTTTTAAGTACTTATTCCACTTCATAGTTAGACAGTTTATGATTTTATATAAACTGTCTCACCCCTCATTTTATATAACTAGATAAGAATTGGGCGTGCTTTATTCTAGATTTGAACCGACTTATGACTCTCTAACCATACATTGGAGAATTCATTTGGGAACCCAATTTGGATGTTCAAAGAAGCAGTAGGACGTAGCCACCGGACAACAGATAAGAATGACCGTAAAGGATTAATTCCTGCTATATTCATTATCCAAGTATAGAATATTCGAGGTTCATTATTCTCAAATTTTACAGAGTCAATCACCACTAAACAACATCCATCGTAGTGCTGGTTGCAAATATATATCAGGACAAAACTTGCAGATCAGTATCATTTGGTCTCTTAACAAAATAAATGGATCTTTATTTAATTATCAAGTTGCACAGTCAAAACAGTGCGTGCATCAAATATCCAGTTCCTAACTTTCCTTACTATACTTCTCCTGCAAAACAAAGGAGTTTGATTTTTTTGTGGCCTAGCTGAGTCACTGTGACTTAGTTTTGATTACACGAACGCACATATATTACTCAAAACTCAATCACTGTATTAAGAAGCAAATATCTTTAGCCAAAAAGAAATCGGGGAACCTATTAATGAGTTGGTTCTAAGTCATAAGGACCCTGTATTTATGTCGGTATTCTACTATTGCACACAGTAGAAAACTACATTTTCTCTAAATATTTATAACTTTTGAGCTGATTGTATTGTTATTGTATTCAACTCCGCCATATGTGATTCATGTAACCAAGAATAGCTAATTATTAGACATGTAATTACAACTTGACATCAATCAAAAAGTAAAGAGTCTCACTTTTTAAATCTTACCTTACTAAAAAAAAAAAAAAATCAAAAAAGTAAAGAGTCAATTCAATATAAACCAACGTGCTAATGTAATCATTCATAGCATTATCTCTCCCTATATTTTTTCACTACGCTGAAAGAACAATATTAGCTAGCTCCATAAATTACTATTCTGAGTTTCTTTCGAAAATCATGTACTTAAATTGCAGCTTGTTGTAATCCATAGTGTCACAACATGTTATTCTCTGGTAGTCAATTATAACCAGTAGGACTTAAATAATTAAATGTATCAGAAAGACGGACAAATAACAATAGGTTAACCATGATATTTAAAAGGGAAAGAGCGAACAAGGCACACAACTATTTATTCTACTTTTTTATTATCTTATTTGAGCATTGAACATGTCCATTGATAAGCTAAATTGTAGCTGAAATATGACATGCAACACCTTGCAAATTCAAATAGGTAGACACCACTGAACCCATAATATTTATTTGGTAAGAATGGATACTCTGAGATGTGAATTGAAAAAAGATACTCAATACTGAAATGCAGGATGAAGTTCTCTAAATTACAATCATGATAGTTAAAGTAACTGATACATCATAATGCATTCTTCCTATTCACACCAGCAGCTACAGAAGCAAGCAAAGGACCAAAATCAACCATCTGCAGTCTCTTTATGCTGCCTTAGCAGACGAGCTAATGTATGCAAGTACATCAAAGGTGCAAGCTGATGGAAATATGGGAATAAGGCTTTCTCCTCAATTTTTTCCAGTTAAAACATAAAATGACTCAAAAACCAGTCACCAATTTATCACCTTTATAATCTTAAAATCCCATACGCTGCATTGATTACACATTTGACAACCAATTAAGCACATTATGCAACTCCTGAAAATATTTTAATAATTGAAATAATAAATAAAGAAGTAAAAGTCAAGAAATGTCGTTTCAGATCATGGTCTCAAATTCAAACTTCATTCAAGAGGAGGTTTAGAAGAAGAACCAAAAGAGGACAATTGAAAGCACATAACTCGGTGAGGGAAAGAACATGGCTATAAAAGCATAGACGAGGAATCAATGCGCAAAGCAGTCGGGCAATGCAAACAAAAATCTAAAAAGGGGTCATACACCAAAATTAGCAGAGCCACGAGCAGAACTATTGAGAACGATGAAAGAATCAGCTGGGTAAAGCATCTAACATAAAGCCACGAGCAAATCTAGAATACGAAAAGCCAAATGAGTAACACATCAATGGGAAACTTGCCAATAAAGCTACAGAGGGGAAAGACACCTTAAGAAATAGTTGGCTCAGGTCTACCTCATTGTAAACATGTTATTTGCAGTAAGGCTATACCTGAGCGAGTAGACGATCATGATGCAAAGGTGCCACAGTCCCGGCCGGATCAAATCAAGCATTAAACAACCTGATATCCCCATCTCCAGCAAAACAATAATTAGGAATAACATTATCTTGTTGTACCTCTCATATCTATATTTAGCTACCACGGTAAGCCGTTGATTCCAAAACCATAAGTTTTAGATAGAAATAATATAGAAAAAAAAAAAATATATATATATAGAGGAAAACAATACATGATGAATTAACTGACATAACTATGTAGTCTCCACAGAGGCGCTACAATTCAGCTGGATTCTTCCAAGTAACTCAGAGAATATAATTGGCTCTTGCAACCATCCCGGGCGCAAATAGTTCTTTCAAATCTAAAAGATGTTTTAACTCAACATCCAGTTTTGATTGGAGAGTAGAATATACAGTTTTAATGTCTCCAATATCAAGTGCACAACGACTCATGAGGATAACTGAACTATTAAGTTCAGTTATTTCTTATATTCTTTCTCTTCTTTTTTTTTTTTTTTTTTTTTTTGTGTGTGTGGAGGGGGGTTTGATTATAACATAAAAGTAAAGCTAAAACTATTCAAACGTGCTTCAAAGTCTCATCCATATAAAAATAAGTATTCTCTTCTTGGTCTGTTGTGTCCCAAATCATGGCACTTTCAGTCAATGACTAACAAAATCTACTCAAAGAAGGATTGCAGGCAAATCCGGTGAAAGCTATCCCAGGTCATATACACTCATCACCCAGGTCAAAATCTCTATATTTCAATTTAAAGTCACATTTTCCTTTTTAAGTTTTTTATAAAGCTAGAGAAAATGTGATCTGAATATCGACTGCGAGCTGAACAATTAACAAAAGTAGATTGCGAGTGACGAACTCACCTTCGCTGCGTTAGCTTCTTGAGAAAGAAATTTAATCTTGCATTCACCTTTTTCTCCTCAATCTGCCAAAAAAGCTAAGAGATCACTTCCTGCTCTCTTTTTACACCTTTTCGATTGTGAGGTTCGACTCATCTATATGCGCCATTCCTCCCATGATAAGCCCCATATGAAGAACTTGAATGGTGTGAACGAAGTCACCAGCAGTGTAATGAAGCTCTGCATGGCATATGCACAACCCAATGTCATGGACCGGACTATAACTGCTCCACCATCAAAGGACACATATATATTCCAAGAGTGAACCAAGAGATTTTAGAAAAAGAAAGAGAAAGAAATGCATGAAAGTCAATGGAGCAATCATGTGAATACTGGAGTGTAGAGTTAGGAATACTACAATCAAACGTAAATAATTAGCAAAGTCTCATTTCCTTTCTGTTTCATTTATAATCACCATAATGACCCCTTGTTCCTTGTATTTAATTTAATTTTTTCCACATTTAAAGCATATGCTAACATGAGCTAACTTCCAGATCCAAGCTATCAGTTCCACCAACTAAAAGAAGCAAACAGACACACATAGAGCAGTCATAGAAGAATTTAGCTAAAATAATTCGAGTGAAATGATCCTCATATCCTTACAGATAAGGAGACATGTATACAAATCAATGAATAGAGCACAACAGAATGCACCTAAAAAATAAAGGACTGGATTAAGACTATAGCAACTACTTAAATTTACAGAATTTTAAAAAACTTACAATAGTCAAAATTTCTAAAATTTGATTATCAAATCGGATTTTTTCCTTTTTAGTTTTTTTCTAAAGCGTAAAGAAAAATGTGATTTTAGCTATTGATTGCATGTTGAACAATTAGACAAAAGTAAATAGCGAGGGGGCCAAATGATATTCGGTTATTCACATTTCCTAGCCCTTGTAGTGGCATGTATTTTTTCAAATGTTTGATCATTTTTATGATTTATCCTACATCTTAGCAGGTTTTATCTAGTTACAATTACATTACTATATTTCACACATAACAAGTTGTTTGAAACTCTATCACCTTTTCTTCTAAATTGTTACCTGCTTCTTCCTTGTATATGTTGTTATTGGGGTCACTGGGTGTATTTGCTCGGCAAAATAACGACATGTATGTACATAATCCAGTGAAAAGAAGGATTAGAAGGATAAAATCAATACGTACCCATAAAATTTTCCATAATCAACACACTGATACAAAGGGAAATTCAGAACAAATATAAAGATCATACAAAAGGTACATATCAAAGCCAGAAGAGAGTAAGAAATTTCGCATAGAACATTGAAGAAGAGTTCGACAGAATAATAACAACATTAGCATTGAATTTCACAAACAATTGGGAAGTCTGAAGATATATGGAACAAATTTGGGCATAATTGAAAGAGAAACATACCTGAAATCTTAACACCCAGTTGAGTTAAGAAGATGAATAGGACCAAAATAAAAGAAAACAGAGAGATGGAATCAGGAATTCTGATGTGCAAAAGTTGAAAGATATCAAACCATACATTGATTATTAGATAGTCTTCCAAAATACGGAGGTAAGTCGGAAAGAAAGAACGATGCTTCTAGAATTATGCAGCTGCATTTATGATACCAATATAGATTACGATTTTACCCCTGCATAAGTGCTTTAAATGACAGCTCTACCCTTGGTCGTCCTCTTCTTCACATTTCTATGTAGTAGAAATTTCAGGGACAGGTCACAAGTGTGAGTTGTGACATGCAAAGGGACTAGTACTGTTTCACTCCACATCTCATTTTGGTGAGGCTCCACTATGCTTTTGTGGAGGCTAGATAACTTCACTTTTTATATCACCGAGAACGTATCTCGGTTGACTGTTCATTCTTTATCATAGAGGTTCAATAGACAATGTTTACGTTATATTTATGATTACTTTTTTTGGCATGTATGCATGAATGAAAAAGTGTCACACATTCGTAGTACAAAATTTGTTTCAGTTGCCTGAAAACATGTAAATTTGTTCCTATTAGACACTTTTGTTTCAAATTTTTGAAAAACTTGTGTCATATTCTCAAGTTCCCATTACATAAATAAGTTAACTACTTAAAGTATGTCAACTTCTTTAATTATACGCATTAGTCTTAATAAGCCATAAAATATCAGGCATGTTCCAATTAAGGCTAACTTGCATAATTAAAGGAGGTGAGATATTTTATGTGGTTAACTTAATTACTAATAAACACTTGAGAAGACGCGCGCAAAGTTTTTTGAAAATTTGAACCAAAAGTGTCTATCATGAACGTTTTACCATGTGTTCAAGTGTCCAATAGTGACGGAGCCAGGATTTTAATAAAGAGGGTTAAAAAATATAAAGAAGCAGACAAACGAAGAAGCCAAGGGGGTTCAATGGCTACTATGTATACATGAAAAATACTTTTTACCTTGTATATACAGTATAATTTTTTGTCGAAGGGGATTCGGATGAACCTCCTTGGCTCTTACTAGCTCCGCCACTGGTGCCCAATTCGACTAAATTGTAGTTGAGTGCCTAGATGAAGTTTACCGACAAGTTTTAAGGATTTATCTATGTATTAAGCCTTTTATATTATTTCATGCTCAATTTTTAAATGTACCGCAGTTATGGGTATTCATGGGTCGGTTTTGGATTAAAACCGAAACCAAACCAATCTAGTTGGTTTTAAAATTATTAAAACCAAATCAAACCAAATAATACATATCCCATTGGTTTGGTTGTAGTCAGTTTGGTGTGGTTTGGTTTGGGTTGGTTTTACGATTTTAAGAAAACGAACGGTATTTATCTCTTTCATTTTTGTTAGGAGAGAATTTTCTATATTTTTTCAACTTATAATTCGTTATTACCCTTTTATTGTGGCAGCATTATGGAGAAAATATCTTAAGATTTATGATTTTAATTAAGAGAATAAAGTTTATAAGAAATACAAAAAATAAATCTTGTTAAATCTCATAGTTGTTTCTTTGAATAAATGAGTTTGAATTCATGGAATTCTTTTTAGAAATGGGCTTAAGGTATAAAGCTCAACAACATACCGAGTAAAATCTCACCAAGTGAGGTTTGGGAAGGGTAGAGTGTACGCAGACCTTATCCCTATTAGAGATAAATAAAAACTTGTTTAAAAAGTATATAAATTATTTAAAAGTATTTATAAAATTAATATATTGAGTATATATAATTATAAAGTTATATAAATTGTTTAAAAGTATTTATAAAATTAATATATTGAGTATATATAATTATAAAATTATGTATAAAATTTATCGGTGTGGATCGATTTTTTCTTCTGTTTGTTTTTAGTAAAACCAAAACCAAACCAAATATTATTAATTTTTAAAAAATTTAAAACAAACCAAACCAAACCGAACCCGGATAAATTTCAATTTATTTAATCGGTTTGGTTCGATTTTTGGTTTATCTTAAATACATATCATCAGGGTGTATCATATGAATTGATTCGCTTTGTGCGGATAGAGTCATGAGTACCAACCATGTGATTTTGGAGCGTGACATTTTTCTCCTCTTTAGGATAGATTAGGAAGAAAATCCATAATTTGATAAGAGTTGAATTCGTGATTATGTAACGTAACAAATAAGCTGAAGTGAATTATTGCAAAATCGATTGAACCTATCGAAAGCAGACTCACACCAAAGTCTAATGACAACTCTAGGTTAAGAACAAATATACCTAGTGAAACCAACGAAAGCAAACAAAAAAAAAAAAAGGGGGTCTTATTAGCAAGCTAAATCAAACAAGCAGCTTAGGGTTAAATGATACAGGAGTTCCTGAAAAGCTATATACCTTTTTGAGCATTTGATATTAATTAAAACTATATAGAAGTATGGGTTTAGACGCATGCTTCGTCGTCCGTCCATCATCATTAAAAAAAAAAAGTGTGAGCCCCATATTAAACACCAATCTATTATAAAAAACAAAAAATTAAAAAAAAGTAGATCCCATATTTACAAAATCAAGCAATATCAAAAAAAAAAAAAAAAAAAGTGAATCTCATATTAAAAAATCAAATAATATTCATGTAATTTCCAAAGTATCTCATTGAATCAATAATGATGGATTCATTACCACATGCGTATCAACCTATTAGTGAGAGCAAATGAAATTATTGTGCAGCAAAAAACATAGACCTCATATTATTGCTTTTCTTCCAAAGGTTAAGTAGCCAAACCATACAATTTTCTTTCTTTTTTTATATTAATTGTATTGTAATCTAGATATTGAACTGTATTTGTATTCCGCCATGTTATTTATTTGTTATGTTTACTAAAATAAATAGACTTAAAATATTCATATTTTAAAATAAGATAGAATTTAATTACTTTTTTATTTTTTTCCTTACTCTAATAAATGTGAAAAGAGATTAATATCATAAAAGAAAAAATAATATTAAATGGAGATCAAATAATTAATAAGGTAAATTAGTGAAATTATAATTCTGATTGACATTTCCTTAAAAAGCCGTGCAAAATATAACATGACAAGTAAAATGAGTTAAACCAAAAATATTTATCAAAAATTAAAAAATAGTAATTCCTCATTTAAATAGAAAATCAAATTTCTACTTTGTTTCATTTTAAACATGTAAAATTAATATAATAATTTGAATTTGAATTATCCAAATCAAAATTTGATAAAAAAATAATAGGTGTTGTTTAGGCCCAATCTACATACATTAACAATAGAATATTTTACACCTTTAAATTAATTGAATTAAAATTCAAAGTATCAACTGATGCTTAAATATTACTATTGTTTTATCTCAAAAAGAGGAAAATAGCTTCCTTTTAAATAAGCCTTCTCTTTTAAAAAGTATTAATAAATTTTTGCCAACTTTGTATTCATAGCAAACACTAATATAATAAAATTTTGGATACGGAGCACAAACTACAATGTTATATTAATCGTGTTTTGAACATATATATATATATATATATATATATATATATATATATATATATATATATATATATATATATATATATATTACTTTACTTTACTACTATAGAAGGGTAGGTTTATAAAGCATCGTCGTCCGTCCTTTGATCCCACTTTTTTATTTAAGGGCAAAAAAATTCTTTGCGGCCCCACCCACTTTTTTATTTAAAGGGCAAAAAATTGACACTTTATACTTTATATTACCAACTCTTCTAAAAAGTAGATAGAAATACTTTTTAATATTTCTATTTTTCTACTATATAGAAACATCGGTTTACCCATGTTTCGTCGTCAATCACTCTTAAAAAAAAAAAAAAAAATTGGACCCCATCCTCTCCAAACTCATGAAAAAAAAAAAGTGAATCCCATATTAAAAAAACAAGCAAAGTCAAAAAAAAAAAAAAAAAAAAACGTGCACCCCATATATTAAAAAATCAAACAATATTCATGTAATTCCCAAAGTATCCCTATCAAGTCAATAATAGTGGATTCATTGCACATGCGTATCAACCCATTAGTGGAAGAAAATAAAATTATTGCACAGCAGAAAACATGGACCCCATATTATTGCTTTTCTTCAAAAGGTTAAGTAGGCAAATACATACAATTTCCTTTCTTTTCTTATATTAGCCTGAGATCTAATCTAGATATTTAATTGTTGTATTTGATATTCTGCCATGTCATTTATTTGTTATGTTTACTAAAATAAATATACTTAAAATATTTATATTTGACAATAACATAGAATTTAATTACTTTTTCATTTTTATTCTTACTCTAATAAATGTGAAAAGAGATTAATATCAAATGGAGATCAAATAATGAATAAGGTAAATTAGTCAAATTATAATTCTAATTCACGTTTCCTTAAAACCATGCAAAAGACAATATGACAAGTAAAATGAGCTAAACCGAGAATATTTACTAAAAATTAAAAAATAGTATTTCTTCGTTTAAATAGAAAATTAATTTCTATTTTGTTTCGTTTTAAACATGTAAAATTAATTTAATAATTTGAATTATAATTACCCAAATCAAAATTTGATAAAAAATAATAAGTATTTTACACTTTTAAATTAATCGAATTAAAATTGAAAGTATGTTGATCTTAAATATTGCTATTATTTTATCTCAAAGAGAGAAAAATAGTTTCCTTTTAAACAAATCTTCTCTTTTAAAAAGTATTAATAAATTTTTGCTGACTTTGTATTCATAGCAAACACGAATATAATAAAATTTTAGATATGAAGCACAAACTACAATGTTATATTAATCGTGTTTTGAACATAGTATATATATATATATATATATATATATATATATATATATATATATACACACACTATCACTATCCAAACACAACTACATACACATAGATACACTATAATCCAAAGTGTTGTGCACGGGCATAAGCCATCTAGTTCAATTAGAGAGGGTAGATGGAAAGTCAGTTTATGCTTTTAAAAATGCAATGTATATATCCAAATCACGGTCCTAACTTGTTCACCAACCAGAAAAACTAACCGGAGTTTCATTCCTTGGCAATCATCAACCAAAAATCAAGGATCAGTACTTTTAGAGTGTCCAAAATGACAGTCTGAAACCCTTACAAACCTAGCCTTGAATTCCTTGAACTATCTAATCTTTCTAATTTTAAGTACAAAAGGAAAATCTCTTACAGCCCAAAGAACAAGGAACACTTTCAGGGCTCCGATAATTCCTGGCAGAGGCGCCTACCGTCAGTTGACAGAATAACCCCACAAAGATACATGGTTCTTGAGACTTCTTGACCTCATAGCCAAAATGGAGGACATTGTCAGAAAATCAGTCACATTTGATGTTTGTATAAATCCTCCTCACAAATAGATTAGAGCCCAAAAATCCAACAGCACCTGCCCATAGATGACATCATGACGTGGTTGATTAGAACAGCATAAAACAAAACAAAAGGCCATAGTAATTTCTCACAAGCAACATACAGAAACTAACTTATTAATAGATGCATTCTTGTCCAGAGCAATGGGAGAGACATAAAACCACAGTTAACATAAACCATCACACTAAGGTAAACCTCTAAAATGAAAAGCAGACCCTAGTCAAACACAGTATCACATGAATGATGTTTAAAATTGGAGCGGATATGCTCACCGCAGAGAATCCCTAAGCCAAGACAAAACATCAGTGTGTAGCCAAAGTAGAAGCTGGTCTGGAAAAACCCTGACATCTTAGTCTTCACATAGTAATAATATACTGAGTACAGGTATACATAGACAGCTGTAGAG
Source organism: Lycium ferocissimum (assembly GCF_029784015.1). Classification (NCBI taxonomy): domain Eukaryota; kingdom Viridiplantae; phylum Streptophyta; class Magnoliopsida; order Solanales; family Solanaceae; genus Lycium; species Lycium ferocissimum. The sequence goes on from NW_026725478.1 coordinate 36,789, forward strand.
GCAGCTGAGAAAAACGAAGTCCACTGCCAATGATAATTTTCAGCATTTAGTAGGAAGTATGTTCCCACAATAGTCACGCAGACAGTGACAATAATAAGGATCAGAAAGACCAGAAGCATAAATCCATAAACATAGTACACCTGCAGAAGAACACAATAAAACAGATTAGCAATGACTTCAAAATTTTGCAAAAGTCTAGCAGCTTCAAAGAAAATTGCATATGTCACTACCTGATAAAAGGCATTACTTCACATATTCTTCTTCAATTTGAAAAAGTGGACATGTGAAAATTACAACAAATCATGACATAAAGGGAGTAGGTTGAAGTCCCTTAGCAGTTAGGACCCCCCGCCCCCTTCCCGCACTCGCCAAGGATGAAAAAAGTATGATCCTCTCTCCCCTTTTATTTTCCCTCCATAATCGGGGAGGGAGGGAATGAATTGAAATAGGAGCATCTGATGAAGAGGTGAATAAAAAAAAATTGCAACCAATTTTGCAGGTACAAGAGAATAAACTGAAGAGGCCTAAAGGGATGTAGTATCTGCCTGTTCAGAAGCAAAGCCCTTGTCATTAAACTATGCAATCTTTACCAGTTATTCTCCAGGACATCTTCATTGACATTAAAATGAAAGAGCATCCTACAAACCCAGTTTATACAAACCAAATGACATAGATTCCCATTGCCATGTATATATGAACATAAATCATGACCCTCAACTTCCAATCATATCTAAGCAGTGGCAGATGAAACACTAAGAACTAGTCAAAACGGACAAGCAAACTAACCAACCAAAGGGAGGAGGGAGTATGCTTTAATTAAATTTTATTTTCCTTGACCCCTCATTGCATTTTAAATCCATGAATCAATTCACTCATATTAATTAGAAACGATTTCAAATCAATTGAAGGATTTTATTTAAGTTCTTTGTATCTATATCTGTCAACTCTTCCCTTCAGTTTGTTATTCAAAGTGACTCAGTGAGTAGTTTACAGTCCACGCAGAAGGTTAGACTTTACCTTGTAATTCCAGAAGGAGGTGAAGACAAAATACATCTCAATAAATATGCTTCCAAATGGCAGCAATCCTCCCATCAAGGAAACTACAGATGGTGTTAGATACCATTTCTTCTCAGGAATAGGCCGAGGTATGGTCTTGACACGGCATGGATTGTTTGGAGCACCACTCCAGTTTCTTCCAAAAACAGTACCAAGAAGAGCCAGGGGGAAGGAAATGAATGCCCAGATGACAAAGACAACTACCATTGTACCAAAGGGAATGGCTGCTAGTGACCCGTAAAATATTGCAATCGTGTTTAGAATAAAACCAATCCCAAAGCACAAAAATGGGAAAAGTGAGGCTGTGAGAATCATTGATTTTATCCAGCTTTTCCCTGCAACCAGGAAGCAAACACCGTGACACCTTTATCTAGACACTCAGACAGAGAGAGACATACTTTAACCAAATATATACTCAGTAAACCAAATGTAATATCTTATATACTCTCTCTGTGTGTATGTAATATATACACAAGGAAATGAACCTAACGATGGAAATAAAAGCTGTGCACCCAGATAATGTTGGTACCAGAAATGTCTACTGTGTCTACAGTACACACTAATAAACATGAAGGCAAAATACTCTGTTCATCTAAACTTTCTTAGTCAGATGAACAAAAATGGCAAGCCTTCAAGAAGGTGTCTGGTAAAAGTAGTGGCTTGCATGCAGAGATTCTAATAGATAAGCAAGAGCACATACCACCGTTCCTTGAGTACATTGCACCACTAACATAGCCCGAAATGAATGATGTCAAAGCATAGCATACTATGAAAGTCGTGACAATAGCTCCTCTCCTGCAAAAATAATATACATGTGCCACTTAAGCTTTTCCCCAAAAAAATCAATGCTGTTTAAGCTGATAATTCTGTCAATGTAGCATATAAATAGAGTTGTTAAAACAAATGGTACAAGAAGAATAACAACAGTCTGCTAATAAATGTACAATCTAATGCAAATAATTTGAAAAGTAAAAAATAGGTATCATCAAATGGCCCTGTGAATCGCCTCTAGGCGTCATTAGGCAACAACTAAATCTCAAGGAATGATATCAAGTATTCCAACATACCCAACATATAGTGTCCCCACAATTGCCAACAGAATGACAAGGAGAACAAGCAGTGCAAGCTGTGCCCCAGTACCAACAAGAACTGAAATTAGCGTTAGATAACGAGGAGGCCGAAACACATCCCCATGAACAAGTTTCCAACCAGACTCTTCACTAACATCTCTTTCCTGAGACAATAACATTAATGTTTTAGGACAGAAAGCCTTGTATGGCTTAGTTAAACAAGGTTCTTCAGCATCAAGTCTTTACCAGGGTTTCGAGATCATCCTCTTCTCGAGCATACTTTGCATAATCATTCCTCAATGTCCGCATCAAAATCATAGACACTAGACCAGTAAGAAAGATGACCATCATGAAGGAATTAAATATGGAGAACCAATGGATCTGCAGAGTGAACAATACAATTATAACCATACGAAACTCGAGCATGATAATGAATTTCGCTATGCTACATCAAACACGAGAGGATTTTCATAACTTTACATTGATCTATCTCTAGTGATACAAAACACACAAAAGGTATATATTCTGGCCAGTAATAGACAACAAGAACATATAGAAACTAAATCACCATCTCTAGCTCCATCTTTGGGATGGAACGCATTCTAATAAGTTTGCTTGAAGAAATAATGTGTCAAAGTAATGCCCACCTGGTGCTCAAAAAATGGGTAGTCCAAGTAAACATCAAAACGACGAGCAAAACTGATATTGGTAGGTTCCCATTTGACAGAATATGTCATGTCCAAGGTTCTCCCAGCTTCCAAAGGCTTTGGACTCTCCTGAGAGAGATTAACATGAATGATCTGCAAGAAAGAAACCAGGGACATCAGTATGCGGACAGGCTACCATAGGTGAAATAAATAAGCCACTGACCTGGTCCTTGTTGTATTTAATGTTAATATTCTTATGAGTGTAAAGCACATGCTTGTTATCACTGTTTCTGTCGGCATGTAGCTCACCAACAAAACCTACAACACCAAAATAAAGTGTAAAGTAGAACCACTTACCCGTATATCAAGTAAATAAAGGAAATTTGCAAGAACAAGGGAGAAAGTTTAGAGAGCACATACCCCATAAAGGCAGGTCATCTGGAAAAAATATTCGGCACACCGCAAGCAAAAGAAGGTAAAAGTTAAGACAAGCAGAATTAACACAAAGTAAATTAGAAATGCTAAAAGACATAATTTTTTTATAAGACGGGTTAACTGAATAATAAACAGTGCTGGAAACAAAAAGGTACTAGTCAAGGAGCAAAATCAACATAAATTCAACAGGAATGTTGCAAATAAAAAAAGGGAAGAATTAAGGAGATTTTTTATAATACATGAGAAGTTGCTGCAGAAATCCATCTCTCAAAATGTTAAAACCTAAGTTACTCGGACTCGGGTGCGGGTGTCCGATACGGGTGCGAATCTAGATGTCGGATCCTTCATGATTTAAATTTTAAGATTTGGGGATACGGATCCAGTTATGGATACGGGTGCGGCGATTCGGCTAAAAAAATTTAAATATCTAAAAATAGAGTTATAAAACCTAAATTATGGAATATTATGTGGAAAACTTGAGGAAAAAATATTGATCAAGAGGAGAATGCCCAAAGGAGATAAAAGGAAACAGAGTGACATAGAAATTTTTAGATACAAGGTATTCCATTTTCTTCAATTTCACCTTAGCTTTAGTTTTGATTAAAGAAATCATTGAATCTGTCCAGAATTTCTACGTCAATTTTGGTCAAAGTATCCAAAATTGGTTGACCAAATCGGGTACGGATCCCACACCCACACCCATGTCGTGTCGACACGGGTGCGGCACCGAAAGTGAAGAGTCCGAGTAACATAGGTTAAAACCACAAACAGCTGAAGTCTCCCCAAAGTCACTTCATAAGCAAAAGGTATATATCTCCTCAAGCAAAGGTTCCACCCAAAATTAAAACGATCACAATCTCTCCACAGCAATAATTATAGGACCACAATTGAACAAAGAAATTGAAAAGCTGCAATTAATTGAAATATGTGGTAAAACCCATGGCAAGTTTAAAAACCATTTTTAATTTTTCCAAGATGTTTTTTTTTGTTGCAATTTTTCCTAATTCAGATTTAATGACCAATTTTATACTATTAAATTTCTAATTTCCAACTCCCAGACACTAACATGTTCATCAATAACGTAAACCAAACAATTAAGATATTGTTTTTCCATCTATATTTACTAGTTAGTGAAGTCCTCTCCAATACAGAAGCCATGTGCTCGCCTTAGTACCTTGGTACCTGTACTAATGTGCCACCTAAGCAGAGGTGAATTGCTTAACCTTTCACTCACCAAGCTTCAAGCATAAGTGCATCTCAAGAACATCTTTACATCATGAATTGAAGTACACCTACATTACTTCATGCATTGTCCCGTTCTACAAATGTAGAAATTCATGGATTAAATCTTGCACTTTGAGTAAACCCTTGATCATCAAATTGTGTTACCTTGGAATAGGATGTAAAGCTCTCTGGAAATTTAGCTCGTATCTTGTAATGCATTTTTGGTCCACTGTAAGAGCGTTGTGGGAACATGCTATAGCCCAGTGTCTATGTTGGATAGGACAGTATTCTACGATTTTATGGTTAGTGTGTTTTTTTTTTTTTTTTTTTTTTGAGAAAGATTTTATGGTTAATGTTGTACCATTTCCACGCAATACCTACTTCTTTGACCAAGTAACTTATATTTGCTTGCAGTCCACAACAAAATTCGTGATCGCTATCTTGTATAAAAATCCCAAAAAGATTTTTTTTTTTTTTTAAAATGCCACATTTTGTGTATTTGACTAAATCCCAAAAAGATTCTAAAAAATTCAATCTCGATTCTTTACTTTCCAGTGTCCATTGAAAAGCTTTAGGAGATAATTAACTTTCTAATTCGGTAATTCATTAAAAAATTAGCAGGCGAAATGTTCCACCAATCACCTATCTGTGAGACCATCCATGATCTTTCTTCATTTCTTTTTGATGAAAACCATCCATAGATTATTATACAGGAATTATAAAACCAAAAGAGAGAACGTCGATCAGCACCAATACTTAGTCCCCAAAAGCTACATAAATAATTAGTTTAATTGCCACAATAGACACTAAAGGGCAGCCTGGTGCACTAAGCTCCCGCTATGTGCGGGGTCCGGGGAAGGGCCAGACCACAAGGGTCTATTGTACGCAGCCTTATCTTGCATTTCTGCAAGAGGCTGTTCCCACTGCTCGAACCCGTGACCTCCTGGTCACATGGCAGCAACTTTACCAGTTACGCCAAGGCTACGCTTCTGCCACAATAGACACTATGTAACAAATATGACTGAACAAAAGATGTTCTTATTGGAATATTTCCCAGACTTCTGCCAAAAATAAATTAACAAAAATAAACTATGATCAATGTTGGAATGATGGGATTACTAGCTTGAAATAAATCCAATCTTTGACAACTTTGATTGTGTAATACGTATTATATCCCATCCCATTCCATTAGCTATATAATGTTAAAATATATCAAAAAGAACAAACTTTGTAACGTACCAATGAAGAATTCAAACCAATAATTGCTCTCAATAGCATCCTTGAATTGCTTAACCTTCGTCTCATCAAGCTCAAGCTCACAAATGCTACCCTTGTCCACATTTTCTGTCAAAATAGAATAGTCCATATCAACTCAAATCAAACTAGAAAAAACTAGGAATCAGATTAAAAGAGATCCACATACTTTGAAACTTTAGGTCAATCTGACTATCGATAAGCTCATTTCCACCCAAAACTTCACCAAGGCCACCCCATTTGTGAGTAGAACCAGATGCATGACAGAATGGAAGGCTGTAATAGTTATATGTTTCCTGTGGGTTATTATATGGCCCAACTTTATTTACCCAGAGGGTAACTGGATCATCTGCTTGATACTGTTGGACAAAGCATAGGGATCAGAGAAAAGTAATTTTATATGACAAATAGTTAGACAAGAAATGATAATTACAGGTGTACCAATACATTCACTTTACTGGTGCATTCATTAATACTTTGCAAAAGTTTACAGGATATATATTTTCTATATTCTAATAGATTTATCTTCTCCCAGTATTTTTAAAAACGAACAAAGCGTGGAGCAAAGACGTAGGCAAACCTGTATTGCAAGAAATTATTATAAGCTAAAAGAACAATATAGGATTAACATCTTACAAACACCCACACAAAAATAGACAACTAAAGGGAGAAAAGAAATGACAAGTTTTAAGCGCATCAGACTACAATAGTTCCAATTGGCAGCGACGAGTAATAGAATAGAATGAAGTGTGAAAAGAACCATAAAGCCTCCTGAACAATAAATCATACACCTTGTTTTTTATGAAGAATAAATCATATACCTTCTCCAGAGAGAGACTATGAATTGCAATGCTAAGAGCAAACGAGAGTGCATGTAAGACTGAGTCAGCCTCGTTAGAGTTAAGCTAGTCGCTCTCCAGTAGAGATGTTTTTACAGCAATACAGAGGAAAAGATCCAATATTTACTATAATATACTACTCCCTCCATTTCAATTTGTGTGTCTAGTCTTGACTTGGCACGAAGTTTAAGAAAGTAAGAAGACTTTTGAATCTTGTGGTCTTAAACTAACGATATTTAGAATGTACCAAAATGCCCTTTAATCTTGTGGTCTTAAACATGCCATGTAGAAAATTGGAATTAAAGAGTTGCCCAAAAGGGAAAGAGGCATTCTTTTTTAAACTTTGTTATTTGTGAGCCATTATAGATTTGATTTAATAAAATTTTTGTTGAAGAGATTTGATTTAATAAAATATAATAATAACAGTAACTATGCACCAATCGGATTTATAGATCTTCTATTATTCATTCAGCTCCACATGGATTCAATTTCATCAAATTTTTTGTCTTTTAAAAACAATTACGTGTTCTCTAACATTAGATGTCACTGTACAGTTTATACTGACATGCAAATTTCTAAACAAAATAAAATGACTCGTACCAAAGTCTTAATGCCAATAATGGATGAAAGTAAATACTCCCTCAGTTTCAATTTGTTTGTCTGGTTTTGACTTGGCACGGAGTTTAAGAAAGGAAAGAAGACTTTCGAATCTTGTGGTCTTAAATTAAAGATATGTAGAATGTACTAAAGTGCCCTTAAATCTTGTGGTCTTAAACATGCCAGGTAGAAAGTTGGAATTAAAAAGTTGCCAAAAAAGGAAAGAGGCATTCTTTTTTGAAACAGACAAAAAAAGAAAGTAAGACAAACAAATTGAAACAAATTGTATTACTCCCTATGTTTCAATTTTCCTTTTTAGTGAACACGACAGACGATTAACACGGGATATTTTCAAAAATATACAGCTTTTGAAAATATTTACGCCACGTAGCCCAATATACAATACTCCCTCTTTCTCAATTTATGTGGTACAATTCAGATTTTGAGAGTCAAACCTGTTTAGTTTGACCGTGAACTCGGACATGGAATCTTTAAGTTTTTTGAAATAAAATTTACATATTTGAAAACTACATAAAACATACTATAAGTCACAATAATTGACTATTCTAAATATTTAAACGAGATATTAAAAAATTACGGTCAAAGAAAAATTCGTTTGAATCTTGAAATCCAAAAGGTACCACATAAATTGGGAGGGGGAGTATTATACAACATTATACTGGGGGAAAGCATTACACATAATGCGTCAACCTTGTTTAAAAGGTGTTTATACACACAAATATGTTGAAAGTCCGGTGTTTAAACATAAAGTATGGGCTACGTGGCGTAAATAGTTTCAAAAATGGACATAGGGCATAATCTTGGCGAGTAAGATCCCCAGCAATAATCAATATCCGCATAGATCTGAATAAACACAGGAAGAATTCAACGAAAGTGACTGAATTTCGACAAATGTGAACCATTAAGAACATAGAATTAGGGTTTCCAGTTGCTATGTAGAATTGTTACCTTGTGATCGGACTCGGAAGCTAGGGCCGGCGAAAGGATGAGAAAGAATAGGACAAGAGAGAGTGATCGGACGGTCGGCCGCATCTGTATCGCCCGGCGAAGATATGGGATCCAACGGTTCAGGTGTCCTGTTTTCTTCGATAGATAGAGAAAGAGAGTGAGTAGTCACTATGGTGGTGCTAGAACTGCTGGTTCACAGCTTTCCTAAGAAAACAGAAGAGTAAAATATTACGTAGTACACCAGAAAGAAAATCAAGTCAACCGTAATTACATTATTTGTCGTTAGAAAAACAAAATAGTACTCATAATTAGGGTGTCAATCGTACTGTTGCGGCCATTATTTTATAATATTTATACCATATCGATTTTTCCATTATCTGATTTTGTAGAACTAAAATTAATCTTTTTAAAATCGTCCCATCATCTCGGTTTCTCTTCGAGATCGGTACGGTTCGATTAATTTAGGTTTTTGTTAGAAAAAGAACATCATGTTATAATCACTAGTAAAAGTTAAGACACAATATCATGCATACTTCTATAGGGCTTTAGCAAAAACTCTCTAGACATTTTTACTAGTTAAAGGGCAATGAATCAACAAAACATGAAAGACGGCAAGAATAAATATTAATCCTACTATTTTATGATAGTGTAAAACAATGTTGAGCAAAGACAAAAAGGATAATTTAGATCGCGCGAGGAGGCAAAAAGCAATCAAGATGGGACTCAAGAACGGAGTCTACTAAGATTAAATGATACAATCCAAGTTGCATCAAGACCTTTCACAAAGAGCCAAGCAAGGGAACTTCAAGCTATGCAATGGTTGTTCATGAGGAGAGACGTACTTGAGTACACTCTAGAGCCTTCTCGGGGATTCCAAGTATTCATGGTAGCATGGGGGGATGGTTTGGAGAAGAGTGTTGAAGATGGTCATGCTTGCAATGTGGCTATTACTTGAAGATTTGCAATTTCAAGTTCCTTTGCCCAAAGAAGACATCCAAACAAAGTCCTTACTTCATTAAAGGTAGAAGTGTAATAACTTAGTTGTCTTCTTTATATTTCTATTATAAATAGGAGTTTATTCATTTTGAAGACTTAGACTATTTTTATTATTGATATTTTGAGATTGTAAAACTCTTTTGAGTGTTGAGAGCTTGCTAAGCTTGAGATTGTGAACATTGTGAGAGGATTGGTTATTAGGGTGTCAAATCCCTATTGGTCATCCTAAGAATTTGCCGCTCTTTAGTTCCTAAATTAGAGGTCAAGTTAATTTAAGAAATTTGGTTGCTAATTTGGGTCTTTAGTTGTGTCAAATTATCTATCCTTTAATTTCTTGTCATTTTCTCTTCTTTTTTGTTTTAATTATTGCATCAATTGGTATCAGAGCTTGATTTAGGTTTGTTCCAACAAATCTAATCTTGGGTTTTATTCCAAAAAAAAAAAAAAAAAAAAAAAAAAACTGGAAATTTTCCACCAAAAATTTCGTGTTTATTTTGTTGTTTTGACATTAGATTCTTGTTCCTTAGTGTTTTAGGGTTTCAAATCTTCAATTTCGAGTCACTTGGATCATTATTGAGTCATCCACCATTGTAAAACTTTCAAACTTTGAAACTTGAAAAGTGGGTCTTGTGAAGAAGGTGAAATTGGAGGTTGAAACCTATTGAGCTTTGTTCTCCACATCAAAGAGAACTTAGATCCGAAATTTGAGCGAATTTGGAGTTGATTTTAGGGTAGTTGGGTTTTTGAATTACTCTTATGTTCTTGAGGGTGTTCATATCTTCAAGAGGAAGAAGGTGACATAAAAGAGTGTTTGATCCATAAATTTTGGGCAAAAGGGTCAAAAGGTGTTTTTGTACCCAAAAAGTGCAAATACTAGGTTGTGTGGGTTCAAAAGTCAAGGCAAAAATCTGAAAAGGAGAGGCCACGTGGACCACATGTGAGCAGCCACACAGCCAACCACGTAGGCAACACCAGCCACGCAAGCAAGTAGCTACGTAGGCCACTACACACCCACGTTGCCCACTCACGTCCAAGGCACCCCCAAATTTTAGCTACTGGAAATGCCCACGTAGCTCTACGTGGGCCACGCAGCCTCCTTCACCCTCACCCACGTACAACAAAACGTGGCCAAAGGCCACTCACGTCCTTCCTCAACGCCACCCACGTACCTAAAATAGCCCACCCACGTCCCAAAGCCAAGAAACTTCTCCACCTACGTCCTCCACCCATGCAAATCAACTAAGCCACCCACGTAGCTCCACCACCCCATGGGTCCAACCTCCAACCACCCACGCATCACCATCCACACCACCCACGTACCACCACCAAGCCACCCATGTGAAGGCTTTGACCTATTTCTACATAAGTTCACCCGAATTCTCTTAGCTTTCTTTGAGTCTCTAAACTAGTTAGCATCAAGTAATCTTTCTTATTTGTCGATAACTAGCTCTTGAGTTTCACTTCTTTTCGTACCAATTCTTTTCATTGTTTTCTCATTTTAACCTCATTGATACTTCTTGGTTCAAGTCCGTTAGTTTTAATTGAGTCGTCCGTTCTTCAAAGTCTAACAAGAATCTATTCCGACCAAGAGTAGCATTTGAACCCTTGTGACTAATCGACATTACAAGAACACAATCTTTGGCCGAAGCAATTTGAGAGGTAATTAAAGGTGCGCATACTTGAGCGATTGTGAGTTGATTTTACTTACCTAACGTGTTTCCTTGTTTTGTTGAGTGTCTTGAATAGGTACCATGGCTACGGAGGATAAAACACAAGTTCCCACCGGGGAACTCACACTCGTTGATGTGATGAGAGCGTTGCGAGCCTTGAACGACAAGGTAGGGAGTATGGATGGTCGAATGGAAAACTTGGGAAGTAGGGTGGAAGCAATTGAAGGAGGCAGTAGGGAGGTATCTTATTCTCCCCGAGTGCAATACCAAGGAGGTACAAGTGGAGTCACTCGAAGCACTTCACTTACATTGTCACCCGACACCTTTCATCAATTATATAACCCCACTCCCCAAAACACTCCTCAAAACACAACTCCCACCCCACCAAACAACATTCCCATAGGCTAACGGAACAACCTACCTCCACAAGATCAAACTCCAAATGACCCATATCCAAATGACCCACCTCCAAATGATCCACACCCAAATGCACCAATGCTACCCCAAAACCGTCCAAACATCCAACAACCAAATAAGGATGATATAGAAGAAGCTATGCTTGAGCACGAATATTATAGTGACCAAGGTTGGGGGCAATGAGGGAAAGCACAAGGTGGTTATCTAAGTAGAGGTGGAAGGCATGGTCCTAACCCTCACATGGGTAGGCAAAGAGGGTACCAAGCTCGTGAAGGGTACCAAGGTCGTGACCATCAATGTTATGATTATGAAGGGGAATTTAATGGGAACTACGATTATGGACGAGGGCGAGACACGAGTCTCAATTCCATCAACATTACTCTCCCAACCTTCAAAGGGGGAAGTGACCCCGATACATTTCTTGATTGGGTGATGCATTGTGATAGAATCTTCTTGACAAATGACATGTCCGAGGTGAAAAAAGCGTCTTACGCCATTGCTCAATTCGAAGGGTATGCCTCCACATGGTGGGAAACTCAAGTGAAAGCAAGGAGAATTGTTGGGCTTCCTCTCACACCTACTTGGGATGAACTAAAGGATGCCATGCGGCGTAAGTATGTCACCGAACGCTACAAGCAAGAACAACTCAAGAAGGTGTATACTTGAGATAAAACAAAAAGAGCATGGAAGAATACTATGATGAGTTCCAACTTGTAAAGATGAGAATGACTTTGAAGAGAATGAATTGAATCCTATGACTAGGTTCCGAGCCGGGCTAAATGGTGACATTGTCTCCCAAATGAGACTCTACAACGATGGGAGCATTGGAGAAACCCTTGAAGTGGCTATTGAGATAGAAGAGGGTCTCAAGGAAGACAAAATCAATAAGTCAAGGGGCTATGTGAGTTCATGGAACAATAACAAAGAAAGAGGAACTTTTTCCTTCAATTGGCAAAAGAACAAGGGCACCATGCAAGAATCCAAGAAGCCCTTTGTAAAGAACACTCAAGTTGAGAAGTAAGTTGACAAACCACCTCAATGGTTCGCTCCAAAAGAAAGTGGTACGAAACCAATCTAATGTTTTAAATGTCATGGCTTTGGCCATAGAGCAAGTGAGTGCCCCAACCGTAGAGCTTTTGATTTGAAGGAGACTTATAGTGATGATGAGAGGGAATATGAGGAAGGAAATGATGAGGGTGATCATGAGAATGATGAACTTGGTAGTGATGAAGGTGATATAGAGGGTGATGGTGAGTTCACCGTATCACTATATTTATCAAGAAGGGTGTTGACATGTATGGCTAAGCCTCAAGAAGGGGAGATCACTATTCCAAACTATGTAGTAAGGAGAACAATGATAAGCAAGGCCATGGATGATCCTAGTCAACGGGAGAACCTTTTTCATTCCAAGTGTATCATAAATCAAAATGTGTGTGTCATGATCATTGATAGTGGGAGTTGTGCGAATGTTGCAAGTACGACTCTAGTTGATTTCTTGAAACTCTCCACCACCCATCATGAATATCCTTATAAACTCCAATGGCTCAATGAATATGGATAATTGAAGGTGGCACGATAATTTATTATCAAGTTCAAAGTTGGGAAGTATCAAGATGAGATCATATGTGACATTGTTCCCATGCAAGCTTGTGACCTTCTACTTGGATGGCCTTGGTAATATGATAGGTCAACCAAGCATGATGGTAGAACCATCGATATACACTTGTCCACAATGGAATCAAACATGTGATATGCCCAATGTCTCCTCTTCAAGTTGGTGAGATCTATCACAAAATGAGGGAGTTGAAGGAGAAGGGCAAGGATACCTTGTAATCAAAGATGGTGGTACAAGGGAATAGTGAGGAGAGTGGTTCTCAAGAAGGAAGTGCGAAGAAGGAGTCAAGGGGAAAGGCCAAGGTGTCCCTCTTGGCAAATTTTGGGGAAATTAGGGAGGAATTAGAGAAGCGTCAACCGGTGATTCACCTCACGCATAGAGGTTATGTATTGAACACTAATGAACTAATCCCTTCTTTTCCTAGTTCTATTTCTTCTCTTTTGCAGGACTTTGATGATGTATTCCCAACGGAGCTCCCAAAAGGGTTACCACCCTTAAGGGAAATTGAACACCAAATTGATTTTGTTCCGAGGTCCCAATTGCCAAATAAACCGGCTTAAAGAGCTAACCCGGATGACACTAAGGAGCTTCGAAGGAAAGTGAATGAGCTCCTTGAAAAGGGAGTTGTGCGAGAATGTATGAGTCCATGTGCCATGCCCATGATCTTAGTGCCAAAGAAAGACGGATCATGGCGCATGTTTTTTGATTGTCGAGCCATCAACAAGATAATGGTAAAGTATCGCCATCCCATGCCTCGTCTTGATGACATGCTTGATGAATTGAATGGTTCATGCATATTCTCTAAGACAGATCTTAGGAGTAGGTATCATCAACTTCGGATAAAACCCGGGGATGAGTGGAAAACCGCATTCAAGACCAAGTTTGGTCTATATGAATGGTTGGTGATGCCTTTTGGTCTCACTAACGCTCCTAGTACTTTCATGTATTTGATGAATCATGTGATGAAACCTTTTATTGGCAAATTCGTGGTTGTTTACTTTGATGATATTTTGGTGTGTTACGGTTCACTTTTACGCGGGTTAAGGCATAAAAGTAATCTGAGATTGTTGGTGCTCTAAATTGGATATTTAGTTTCTTAGAGTCGCCACCTAATTTATTCAAAAGGAAAATTAGGAAAACCGGGTTTAAAGAGGTTTTCAAATCGAGAAAAAGTCTTTTTGGACCAGAGTTCAAGGTAAGGATTCTGGTGATCCCCCGGGGAAGGTTTTAAGCACCCTGGTATTGAGGATCCATAGAATACGGTTGACGTACGAGCTTCACTGTAAGGTTTATTTATTTGCTTATGTGTTGTAAAATATTTTCCGCAAAAATATAAGTTATTTAGCATCATATAAGTACAAGTTTTTAGGAAAAATTCGGCAAAAAGTCCCCTTATAAATAAGGGTTTTTTGGTTCAAAAATTCGCGCAAGTGTTCAACTCATGTCGTTTTCGGACTAGGACACACCCGGGGTCGCCCCCGAGTAGAGTCACTACTATTCTGGTCCTAACAAATGTGTTTAGTATTTACGAGTTTTTAGATATAAGAAAATAAGGAGTATTCTCCATTTTTATATATATATATATATATATATATATATATATATATATATATAGTCTTTTTTTTTTCACCAAATTAAGTCCGTGTAGCTCATAGGTCAGCCCATAATCCAATACTCCATAGTCCAACAAACCAACAATCTGACCCAGTCTATTTCTTCTCGGCCCAAATACTTAACCAAAAGGTATCACTTGTTTTTTTTGGGGCCAAAATCACAAAAGAGAAGTCCACTTTTATATCACGGACTGGGCTGGTCTTTAAAATCAATTTTTGGCCCATTTATTAAATCCAAAATTTTAAATTTCAGGCCCAAAGGCAAAGTCCATTTTATACAGAATCAGTCCAGTTTTAAAGCTCAGCAAAGACGTTCCAGTTTTTCTGAGGTAAAACAGTCTAAAAATGCTTTTTTAGTCCAAGATAGTCTAATCCAGTTACGATGGACTTCTAGGTCCAAATAATCAAGTTATTCATCTCGAAGTTCATTGAAATCATTTTTTGCAGTTTTGGCTTAGTGTTATTCTGATTATTTTGAAATCCACAATCATAAAAATTTCACAATTTCCATCTCAAGAGAAAATCCTTTTATCCTTTTATTTCAGAAATCTGTTCTACTTAGTCAAATATCTCGCTTCTTTTGAAAATCGGTTTTGAATTCAAAATTGAAAGATTTGATCCCCTTTTATCTTTAACTACCTACCAACTAGGTGATATTCCTAAGTCTACATCCCACAAGGTTTCATTATAGTAAGGTTTAATTTTACAGACCCAAAAAACATACAACAAATAATTATAGAAAGGGGAAGAAGAAATACAAATTACTAATGGGTACCTACCCCATTAGTACTATTTTCACCCATAGCTGGGCCTTCACCATTTTCACCCATGATTGGGCCTTCAAAAATATTAGCTTCCCTTCCACATATATATATACTCGGCAATGGATAGGTTGGAATTGGGCCGCAGCCCAATCCCTATGCAAAGAGGATGACCGTAAAAATGCAAGGAGAGTTTTCCACAAATAAATAGAGAAAAGGATTAATAAACATGTAGAAGCAACTAACAATCAATCAAATAATCACGAAAAATGGGCTAAGGCCCAACTAATCAAATGTGTCCAATATTCAGTCCACAGAGCTAAACAAGGTTCTGTGTATATAATGTGTATATTCTGAGTATACAGGGTGTATACATCTATGAAGATGTATATGTCACGACCCAACCCCGTAGGCCGTGACTAGTGCCCGAGCTGGACACTCGTATACACACCTGTTAGCTATAATCAAGTCCAAAGCTAAACATAATATAGCAACTTGTAAAAACAAAACGTCATCTTAGAACTGTCACGTATCTATCAATATAACCTGTCTCCTGAGGAGTCACAATGCACCAAAAGATGACATAGTACACAAGCCGACAAGGCTGTCATAACGCATGGGAACGTCCCAACTATATATACGCAAGCCGACAAGGCTGCCACTACATACAATATCCCAACATATATATATACGCAAGCCGGCAAGGCTGCCACTACGAATGGGAACGCCTCAAAATATGAGTCATATTAACACAGCTGAATAACACCTATATACGACCCACACATATGTCTACAGACCTCTAAGAGTATCAACAATGACATATGACGGGACAGGGCCCCGCCGTACCCCTGGATAAACATATACATATATCAATAGATCTGTGCCCAAAAGTCTAGGCTCCGGAACAATGGAGCACTCCAAGACAGCTGAGTAGAAGTCCTAAGCTGAAGGATTACCAAAGCGAGCATCTGTACCTGCGGGCATGAAACACAGCCCCCCGAAGAAAGGGGGTCAGTACGGAATATGTACTGAGCATGTAAAGCATGAAATACAGTAAACAGGATCATACTGAAATAAGGAGTATAGAAAACTAGTACAATAACCAGAAAACCACAAGGCTTGCCTTTGAAACATAAATCATGCGTGTCAATATCATACTCAACCCGTTATGGGACTTAGTGACATAATTAGATAATCATCCTGTACATATGAATGTATAACGTGTCCCGGCCCTCTAATGAGGGACTCGGTAAATAAAATCATCATATACATATACATATAACGTGTCCCGGCCCTCTAGTGAGGGACTCGGTGAATAAAATCATCATATGCCATCCTGGCCGCCATCCCCGTATCATCATATCATCATGTCATCATATCATCATATACATATACATATAACGTGTCCCGGCCCTCTAATGAGGGACTCGTGAATAACGCGGGTGGAGCCGTGCACGAGAACATGTCCCGGCCCAAGACTCGGTGAAAGATGTAAGATGCACGAGCGAGTAAGTAAGTAACCATATGCGCCAAATCATCTTTTCGAGACTCAACAGATAAGTAGACTAATTAATTCTCGAGTGTCGGGATAATAGCCATATTAAGTTCTCTCTAAATGTCATTACGAACTATATTAAGGAAAGTCTCGGGGATCATAGACATGTATCAAATCAATACGAGACAACTTATGAAAGTTAAGGACATTATTCATTATAGAATCCTTTAGGAATAGGAACTTTTATGCATCATTTACTATTCAATCATATAAAAGACTCGAGGGCAATAGCTCGACTATCCTGAGAGTTCTAACATCAAGAAGTGAATAAGAATCATAAATCATGCTCGGAACTTGTGAATAGAATTACCCCAAAGCTCATATCGTATCTCACTCACATCTAGGACGTGCCAAAAGAAAGAAGGGATAGGCTTTACATACCTTGAGTTACGACCCTCGAAACAATTATGACGGATCAGCCCCTTTTAAAACTTTATCTACAAGATAATGATAGTAACACGAGCATCGACCAACTTGTAATCAAGCACAACCAACAAGACGAATATATGGGCAATACGACGAGCCACGAGCTCGCTATATGACAACTATTCGGCGTTTCACCTTGCCCTTCCTCCTCCAAAACTCCATAACAGCAATAATACAACTAGGCTATGTACACATCGGCTCAACATCATATTTGGAAATTTAATTACAATAAGAGCAGCCCGGCTATAGCCTATACAAATTCGGGCTCTACAAATTCAAATAATTGAACTCACGGCTTTCGAGTCCGTCCCGAGTTCTAACTGGAAAACATATTACATCGCTTATATGATTTAATCTTGAAACTATAGGAGAGGACGTCATGCCTCACTTGATATATTTATGAACAACAATATTGGTATCAAGTATTAACTATAGTACACTTAGAATCCAAAGTCTAAGCTAGCACGTTACTTAACAAAATTAGCGACATTTCGAAAACTTAACAATCCTCGAGATTCCAATTGACCAAAACATCAATTAAAATACCAACAACGACAATACCAACAATTTCATATCAAACTAGAATTAAATCCATTCTTCATTCACTTCCAAAACAGCCCAATATACATTCGTATACCGACGCTTGTATATACTTCTTTATTTTCGTATATTCATAGTATAACAACAAACCCAACGACAACAACTACCGCCAATCCCACGATATTCCATCCCGCAAAACAATTCATAACAACCACCAAACAGCCCATATGATAACAACAATAATTTATCCGATTTCCCGTAATTAATTTCGAAGTTCCCATCTCACAATTAGCTACGACCGGGATGAATTTATATATATCTAGTAGAGGAGAATTATTACCTCATATACCAAAAAAATAATCTTCTTCCACCTTATTTCATTTCAAAGAAAGCCCGGATCCGACAACACGATAAAACGGAACGATGAGATAGAAATAGTGAGCAACACCCGAATATTTTTCTTGAGAAAATTACACTTTTCTTCCATAAAGTGCCAAGCCGTGTTGCTTCTTCTACAATTGAAAGTCACGTTGATGCTCTAACCATTTAAAGTCGTATTGCTACTATATCAATGGAAGAGATCAGATTTGTTTTTCCCATTTCAAATAAACTCTTTTCATAATTACTAAACCAAGAGCAACCTTTAAACTCTTTTCTTATTTCGTTGGCTTCCTCTCCAAAGAGACCCAAATGGATTTAAAGAATTTACTTCATAAAGATATACCTCATATCATTGATCCACTAAGTGGGTTAGCCCCCTTCCATTCTTATCTTATTTTGTGCCAGCAAGTTGGTCACGTGGCTTGACATGAAGCCACTCAAAATGACTCTTATCTCATTGGTAATAAATATGCACCATTCTCATATAATGAATCCTCATAATTAATTTCTTGACCACGATTTATTTATATAGTAATCATTTTAGCGGACCTCCAATACTTATTATCATGGCCATGTGTTATAACACTAGTCCATAGCCTCATTTGCCACACATAAAATATTATTTTCAATCATCGTTATCACGCCTTTTTGTCTTAAATCATTTCGGGACTTCATTCCTCGTATACACCGAGTTCTTGATTTTCATGCTTGAATATGACAAAGTTCTCAGGGCTCGGCTAAATTTGCTCATGTTGGACGATTAAATTTTTTTAGTCCAAAAATACGGGATATTATAGCTTGGACCGTATTTCACTCAAATAAATGTTGAAACTCGACAAAACTTATTTTCATCGATTGGTTTAACTTCAAATCCTTACGATACATGTGTACCATCACTCTAACCACCTATGATTTGGGATAACCTCGTGTCCGTTACTAATATCATTTAACTCGCACACTTTCCAATGCATGAGAACACGGGATGTAACAGTATAGAGGGTTCATACTAGAAAGCTTGCACCCTCTTCATCCCAATATTGCACACGTTCCAAGGGAATTTCGAGAATCCCAGGCATGGCTAACATTAGGGAGGTTTTAAGCTTAATCCATAAGAACCCTACTAACCTCTTTACTAATGTATGACACTAATATATTGCATGTATACACTTTATATACGCAGACATGCAAAGACATACACTCCACAAATATATACCTTCCAACTTGGACAGTATCCAAATTCTACAGCAGTATATCAGTTGTGCAGATAAGGTATACAAGTTTCAACATGATAGGTATGTCAGTTTTAAGTTAAACAAAAAAAAAAGTGATAAATTACTTATGGAAACAAAGAGGAAAGAAGACAACTCAACAACAAGAACAAGTAGTTAACAATGGCATTAGATAAGAAGACAAGTGAACCATCAACTGAGTATGATAGCCTTAAGACTTTAAACAAAGCACAAGCACTTAAATAACTTGTCTTTGTTACACCCAAGCATACTTATCATATCAAGCATGTCACAAACTTCACCTCAGCCTAAACTAAGACACAGAAAATAGATCCTACTGATGCCAATATACTAATCAAGAAACAAACAACTAAGAACCATACCAAATGAAGCACAACTGATTTGTCAGATAGAAGTTTAGACAGATTAATGAAATCACAATCCTTTCCAAATTACTTTAAGCTTTCCTAACCATCCCAACATAGTAAGACACTTTGGGATACTGATGACTTTCTACACTTAGGTACAGAAAGACAATCAAAAATTTAACATGTTTAGACCTTCCCTTTTAACTTTTAAAAATATATATCAGACCCCAAATAATCAATTATCTTTGATGCAAGTCTAACATTAATCCCTGTTCCTTGCCTAATCAGTTGACCAAGATGATATCTGATCCTAAGTTTTCTTTTAAAGCCATTCAAAACTAGTGATTAAGCCCCATATTTTACCAATTACAGACATATCAAGCAAGCTCTTCACACAAGCCACATCAGTCAGCTTAGACAGTCCATTTTCAACTAGTTTGATACTTAACCAAGTCTTCTTAACCACTTAAACCTCAACAATATTATAAACCCTCAAGCATTCAACTCTATGGTTTGATTAATTCTATCTTGTCTATCCTAGCAAATTAGTTCAACACCAAAACCACATAGCATAACTTAAGCCAAAATAGGCAACTCAATAACCAAATACATGCCCAAAATCAAGTAAACTCTATTAATCACAAGCAAGACATCATGCAGTGATGCTTAGACTAGAGTGTGACTTGATGCAGAACGAACAACAATACATAGTAGTGATGGATCAAGGTACGAGCTACTCGATCTTAACAGACTATGCCAAAGAAACCATAACGACGAAATATAGAACAACATAAGTTTAGGTAGACTTTGAGCAGTATTAGCTATAAAACTGTACTACACATGATATTAAAAACAAACCTACTTAATCTGAATATCAATAATGACTCAAATCACAAATTTACTAAACAAAAGACTGCATAATTAAACTAAGTTATACTAAGCACACACCAACATGAAAATGAACTAAACCTATGCTAAACTACACATAACAACAAAAATAACATACAGAAAATAAAAAATGAAGAAGGAATGAAAGATTACCTTTTTTGAGTGCAGCTTTGGTCAAGAATTGGACTTGGAAAACTCAGTTGTTTCCCCCAAAAATCTCAAACCAACCAATATTCACCACACAAGCACGTAAAAAGGGAAACTGAAATTTTTTAGACTTAAACTCGAACTCAGAAAAATTAAGGGTCTTGAATACTTCAAAACCCCAAGTATTTTGAGTTCTTTTTGCAAAAAATGAGATTTTTCAGATTGCCAGCCTTCTCCTTCTCCTTAAAAAATTGAGGCCCTTTATATAGGAAACCCTAAAACCACCAAACCCTAGTTTGACCGATGTGGGATAAATCCTAAAATTGGGATTTCCTCCAACACACCTTAACATTGAAGGGTCAGGATTGATTTAAAACAAACATCCACGGACAGATTTCAACCCAACAAGTGAATACCCAAAGTTCTTCAAGAACAAATCACAAATTGGAATTTTCAAATGCATACAAACAAATGTAATTAAAGATTTCAGAGTTGACCGTTTGAAATCGCAGCAAATCACAAAGAAAAATAAAAAAATAAAGCACAATATACCTTGTTTGGTTGATCTATGATAAAAATAGTTGAATGCATTTAATGTGTTACCCCTTAAGGTAATACAACCCTGGAGAAAGCAAAAGCTCTCTGAAATTATGCCAAAAATGGCGTTGTGACGCAAGAGAGAGAAGGCCGCCTCTAGGCGGCGCTTAGGGTTTTAAAACCCTCTCAACTGAGAAACACGAACAACCCCTTAGGGGTTCGTTTGGTTGAATGCTCAGCCTTTGATATTGGGGCGTGATGGGCTGGGTCTGGCCCTTCATTGGGCTAGACTCGGCTGATTTTTTTAAAGCCACAAAAGGGGCGGTGTATATATACATGATATATATGCATATACATGTATATTGTGTATATATCATGTATATATGGACGGGAACATGATTTTAAATAAATAGCCTCATTTTGAAAAGATGTCCATTAAATAATAAAAACCCCATTTAAAACTAATTAGTCAGATTTTAAAAGAGAGAATAATAAAATTATCCAGATAATAAAAGTAATTAAGAAATAATAATAATAATAATAATAATAATAATAATAATAATAATAATAAGAAGTAACTCATATTTTAAAAAGATAATAATAATAAAAGGTAACTAAGATTTTAAAAGAGATAATAATAATAATAATAATAATAATAATAATAATAATAATAATAATAATAATAATAATAATAATAATAATAATAATAATAATAAAAGAAGCTAAGTTTTCTTTTCCTTTTTCTTTTTATCAAAAGAGCTTAATTAAATTTGGCCAGTTGCCTTAATTGGCTAATAATTAATTACTTTAATTATAGCCTCTTAATGACATTTTCAAAATTAATTACACTTAAAACTCAATTAATTATGAAAAAAATGCCAAATTTGGTAAAATGAGAAATGAGGGGTAAAATGGTCAATTTTCTTAATTGATCAATTTTCCTTGAATTTAAACAGAGTGAACACTTTGTAAAAATGCCATTTTAACAACTTAGACAATTAAATGAAGTAATCATGGAAAATTATCACTTTCTTCTTGGTTAGTTTTAACAAGAGTGTAATATTTGTAAAAATACTTAAATTAATTCAAATTATTACAGAAATCATCCTATCAAACAAAATTGGCAAAAATATAGCCTTAATAGGTTTTAGAAAATTATTTTGACTTTCTGAAAAACATATTTCCCTCTGTCTAATATTTCAAGGACTCTGAATAATTAAAGTAAATTATGGAAGGTAAAAAATTAGCTGTCAAGATAGTGTAGAGTAAAACCATGGATGAGCATGTTATTCATTTGAAATGTGTGTTTAAAGTGCTTAGACAAGAACAACTTTATGCTAATGTTGCTAAATGCTCTTTTTGTGTTGATGAAGTTGTTTTCTTGAGTTTTGTTGTGAGTTCAAGTGGGGGTTGAGGTTGATGAATCCAAAATAGACGCTATTAAGAATTGGCCAACTCCTAAATCCATTGGCGATATAAGAAGTTTTCATGGGTTGGCTAGTTTTTATGGGCGGTTTGTTAAAGGGTTTAGTACCATGCCGCTCCGCTTTAGGTAATCAGGAAGGATAGCCTTTTCTTGGGGTGTGGAGCAAGCAAAGGCTTTTGAAACGTTAACAAATGCTTAACTTTCCGATTGTTGTTGCAATTGCGATTTTGACAAAATCTTTGAAATTGAGTGTGATCTTTAGTAAAGTAGGTATTGGTGCCATTTTGATGCGATACCAAAAACCCATTTTTGTTTTAGTGAAAAGCAAGGGTGCAATGTTGAATTACTCCACCTATGATCTTGAATTGTATGCTTTGATTAAAGCTTTGGGTAATTGGAAACACTACTTGTGGCTAAAGAGTTTGTGATTAGGACCGACCATGAGTCAACTTAAAGCGTAAGGCCCGAAAAGTTGAACAAAAAGGCATTAAGTGGGTTGAATTCCTTAAAACCTTTCCTTATGTAATCAAATACAAAAAGAGAAAGTAATGTAGTGGGGGATGCCCTATCAAGGAAACATGTTTTAATTAATACCTTGTCTTCTAAATTGATGGGTTTTGAAAGCTTGAAGACATTGTATCTCGAGGACCCCGTCTTTGGCAAAATCTTTCTCGATTGCAAAGAATGGGAAAGGGAGAGATGGATTAGGGATAGGTATTCTACTCCTTACTCTAGGTTTGATGGTTTCTTGTTAAAAAAATAAACGTTTGTGTGTGCCTATGAGATCTTGGAGGGAATTATTTGTGAGGAAGGCACACAATGGGGGATTGATGGGACATTTTGGGATTGATAAGACTTTGGGAATTCTTGAGGAGCAATTTTATTGGCCTCATATGCGAAGAGATGTGGCTAAGATTTGTGGCCAATGCATTGGGTGTGCGTGGTGCTAAGTCTAGACTCCTTCCCTGTGGTTTGTATACCCATCGACCCGTCCTCGACAACCTTGGTTTGATATTTCAATGGATTTTGTGATGGGATTGCCTAGGACCAAAAGGGGTAAAGATAGTATCTTTGTTGTTGTTGACCGGTTTTCAAAAATGGCTCATTTCATTACATGTCATAAAATTGATGATGCACCTCATGTTGCATCTTTGTTTGTTGAGCATGTAGTGAAGTTGCAAGGTATTCCCAAAACTATAGTGAGCGATAGGGATCCTAAATTCCTTAGTCACTTTTGGAAAGAATTGTGGGGACGACTCGATACTAAATTGTTGTTTTCTACCTCTTGTCAACCACAAACCGATGGCTAAACCGAAGTTGTCAATAGGACCTTGGGTTCTATTCGTAGGTCCATGGTTAAAGGGAAACTAGCATCTTGGGAAGATCATTTGCCTTTAGTTGAATTTGCTTACAATAGAGTCATTCATAGCACAATTGGCATGTCACCTTTTGAAGTGGTTTATGGATTTACCCCACAACACAGATCTAACCCCTCTGTCTCAAGATATGTTGTGTTGAATTTAGATGGCAACAAACGTAGGATGAAGAATTGCG